>NC_143518.1:59020077-59237577 GCF_031878675.1 Megascapheus bottae | reverse complement strand
TTCTTGAATGGCAGGGCGATGCCAGGACTGTCCTCACAGCACTCAGGAGCTGAGCAGAAAGACCGACACACTGGGGCTACACAGCAAGTACCTCGCGTGAAGAAAGAATAATGATTCTGAATAAGAAAACATCCAGAAATCTTTCTTTTTCCCCATGGCAAACTAAACCCGGCATGTGCTGCACTCCGCTTGCGTTGAGGCAGCCTCTCGGTTCTCTTGCCACACATCTGGAGTTTTGAACGCTGGTCCCCTGGGCAGAGGACTCTGAGGTGCTGGAGAGACAGGGCCACCCTCCATGCCCAAACCTACCCTAACCCACCAGTCCCACCTTTGCCGGCAAAGACATGTGCACTGCAGGGCCACAGCTGTCAGCAGCCCTCCAAGGCTGACAGACTTCTATGTAGCTGCTTTCTCTACAGGGCACACACACATCACTCCAGTATAACATCGTTAAACTAGCAGCCCAAGGGCTGCTCAAACTATGACCTATCTGTATTACTTCCATGAAAACATTTTATGAAAGCAACTCCAGATGTGGTAAGCACCTGGACTAATAGGAAGAGAGTAAAAGCTGAATGAGAGGGGTTATACTTTATCCTTCTCAGCCAAGCGTCCCAGCTGGGTAGAGAGGGCTGGGGGGCCCTGCCTCCCCACTTTCTCCCCCTGCCCCACAAGGAAAGGCCTAGAAGTCTATACACAGACACCACCAGGGAACCACACGTTCTATTCCTCCTTCCTCTCCAGGTGCTCACAGCACATCGCCAGAGACCAGGCAGCATCTGGATTTGCAGAATTACTAATGGTTCTGTTGCTTGGTCAACTGATGGTCTTCAAGTTACATATTTTCTGAGAGAAGCTGGACTCAGATACCGGACGCTAGATTCTGGTTTTGAGACAGGACGTTATCTACATTTCAAGGGAGCCTCAAGGTTTGAACTGGACTGTAAAAAAAAATGAATATGAGCGAACTGTCAGATCCTTCCTTCTCTAATTCATCCTACTCAAAAAATTTGCTTCCCTCTTCTGTTGATATTTGTCTAATAACCACAGGCCTTTGCTATCTGTCATCCTCTCCCACACAGAAAGAGCCTAGAACTGTGAATGGGAGACTATTTGCCTCCTGTTACCTAATAAAGGAGAATATTGCTGAAACTTTTCAAAGGAAAGGAAATGATAGGTAAAATCCATCACTGCCAAGTGATTTTTTTTAAAGTCTGTTGCTAAAGGCACAATGCCTATGTGTATCTCATCATATAAAATAATATTTATCAAAATGAACTCCAGGAAACAAGAAGATTTTTTTTTCTTGGTTTAAAAAAAATAGGTTGCAGGCTTAATTTCATTAGTAAGAATTACAAATGTTACATGCCATTAAAAAAATGCATCCTGAGGAATCTTACTGTCCTCAGCATATCATCTCCAGAATCTGCTGATTTTTGAACTGGCTATATTTAAAGAATTTCTAGTGTTTATCTGGTTGAGAAATTTAGAGCTTACATTTACCTTCAGAAATCTCATACTTTCACAGAAAAAGAAAGTGATATTTAGTTGTCAAAATTTAAAATTCTCAGAATCCACATGTAAAACAGCTTCTCCATTTTGTTAGCGTCTAATTCCCCTCAAGGAGCAGAAGTGAAAGGAATCTTTCATTGTGGGTTCCAAGGTCATCTGGTGTGATGGGGTGAGAATTCCTGATCCAATCCAGCTCAGAGCTGGTCCCCACCAAGACCTCAACTCTACCATAAAAGTGCATCAGTCTGGGCACGGGCAGCTCACACCTGTAACCCTAGCTACTCAGCAGGCTGAGATCTGAGGGCTGGAATTCAAAGCTAGTCCAAGCAGTTAAGTCCATGAAACTCATACTCAGGCAATGAGTGGCACAAAAGAAAAAATTTGAGGCCTGTTCATTAGCTCTCACTCTACTCCTCCATGAAGACTCTGGGAAACCTGATGGGACACAATGTCTACAATCTACCCGCGTTGAAGCCTGGTGACTGATGGTGACCTTAGATTATTACTTTTGTCTTTATTTCTTCTTTTCTTTTTTTCCTTTGTTGGTCATGGAGCGTGAACTTGGGGCCTGGGCTCTTTTGCTCAAAATTTTTACAGTGAAAGTTCTCCACAGTCAGAGAAATGGGACTGTGGCTGATTGGTATCTGTGCTGCCACCTGTTGGCCATGTGCAGAAATACACACAGGGAGAAGAAAAAACTCAGAGGGGTGTTGTATTCACAATCTGTACATGTACCCGGGGAGGGGCAGTTCTAGAGCTTGAACTCAGGTCCTGGGGACTGTCCTTGGGCTTATCTCAAGGCTAGCACTCTACCACTTGAGCCACAGCACCACTTCCAGCTTATTCTGTGTGTATGGTGCTGAGGAATCAAACCCAGGGCTTTTTGCACGCTAGACAAGCACTGTACCACTAGGTCATGCTCCTAGCCCCTGTACTTTGAATATAATTTTACTGTTATTATTAAGGCCATCAGTGCTTCTTAAACAGGAAGAGGGAGGTTCAAACATCCTTTGGAGCATATTATGTAAGAAAATCTGCAGACAAATGTGGACAACCTTAAGCCCGCCCGTATAAACACTTTCTATTCTAGAATACCATAGAGTCACTTCAAGGGCAGTAAGAAAAACTTCTGTAAATTGAAAGAAAGTAACCGTTCTAGGAATATGGTTCAAGTGTGAGATTCTTCAGGAGGAAAACATTTGACAGGACAGAAAAAAAGAAAGAGAGAGAGAGAGAGAGAGAGAGAGAGAGAGAGAGAGAGAGAGAGAGAGAGAGAGAGAGAGAGAGAGAGAGAGAGAAGCAAGCAAGCCTAAACTTTCCCTGACAGCCAGGAGTGTTTGGTTTCATTTCTAAGTTAATCAATGAGAAAGGCTCTCTGGGAATTCTGAGTGCTATTTCCAACAGAAACATTATGCTTTTGACACCTCTGTTGTGGATGTCTTAACCCTTGCACTTGTCGAGGCTGGGATCGGTGGCTGTGTAGGTGATTTGTTTGTTTAACTGGGAGGAAGACCTTGTGGGTTTCCCTGATGGGTTTTGTGGCTCTGGCTGTCGACCTGTCAGCTCCCTGCACGATGTGTTGAACATATCCCAGAGCTCTCTGCAACTGCAGGCCTCCCTCCCCTACCCACCCAGCCAAAAGGAGCCGGTTGCTTTCTCCTTGCCCAGGGAGGCTAAGGCCTTGGAGAAACTGCCCAAACCAATCTCCTCTGCAGCCCGCCCCACTCATACACCTAAAGAAGTATCGACCAGCCCAGTTCACCTGCAATGAAGCCAGGACACTCAGCCACAAGCCCACATCTACACAACATTGGCATTCATCTGAGTCTCTCTAATACCTGCGGTAGGCACAGCCAGTAACAGAATGCTATCACCCAAAGGTTTCTACAGGATGAACAGTTCTTCCATCCTGCTTTCTGTCCTTATTAAGGTTTTATTTTTTTAATACTATTTTACTTATTTTTGTATGCATGCTAGGACTGGGGTTTGAACTGGAGGCCTGAGCTGACTATCCCTGAGCTGATTTTGATTAAGGCTAGTACTCTACCACTTGATCCACAGCTCCATTTCTGGCTTTTTGGCTATTTAACTGGACATAAGAGTATCACAGATGTTTTTGCTCGGGCTGGATTCAAACTGAGATCCTCAGATCTCAGTCTCCAGAGCAGCTAGGATTACAGGCCTGAGCTGAAGCCCTGAGTGGTTGCGTTTTTATTTTACTGTTGCTCTCATAATTTTTATCTAGCATGTTATTCCACCAGTGTCTATGCAATACTTTATGTTGAAAACTAAATCATCATTTTTATGAGGGAAGAGATTCCTCAGAAACCTGGGCGCCCAGTGGCTCACACTTATAATCCCAGTGACCGGGAGACTGAGATCTGAGGACCACAGTCCAAGGCCAGTATAGTCAGGAAAGCCCAGGAGACTCTTATCCCCAATTAACAACCAAGAAGCTAGGGGTGGAGGCGGAGCTCAAGTGCTAGAGTGCTGGCATGGGGCAAAAAAGCCTCAGGACATGCGTTCAAGCCCCAGGAGCAGCCAATAGAAAAGCCTCCTCAGGACACAAAATGTGGTGCCAGCCAGTGGGATGGCACAGGACTCCTGGTTGACGAAGCAGAGCCCTCACTGAGCCATCACTGCCTGCCTCTGGGTTGCTTTGGGGTTTTTTTTATCCATTTTATTAAGGTAATAAAATGTAGTTTCACAGTAATCTATAGTGTGTCGTTGCACATGCATATTATTGATATTTTCCACGTGATGCTTGAGTTTACTTTTCCATTAATAGAAACTCTGCATTTTATTCATTAATTAGACAAAGAATTAATGGTGGTTTATACAAGTCTAGCGTCAAGCCAACAGGGTAGAAGCCATTACTACATTGCATGCACCGCAGTCCTTGCTTAGTGAAGGCTTTGTTCCAAGACACATTTAAGTGCACTTGTTTGTTAAACAGAGTGATATTATGTGAAGAATAAAATGGACACATTCAGAGAAAGCCAGTTTTGTAAAAGGACAGTGGACATTGAGAGACCTCAGTCAGACTCTTGGTGCTTTTCGATTCCTGGAAAACTTCACATAAAGATACTTGCATTTGGGGTGCTGGTGGCTCATGACTGTAATCCTACTTACTCCAGAGGCTGAGATCAGAAGCTAAGAATTCGAAGCCAGCCTCACCACGCAAAGCCAAAAGACTGCTATCTCCAATTAACCAGCAAAAGCCAGCCTCCACCTTGAGTGGAAAAATGCAGATGAGAGCGTGAGGCAGTGAGTTCAAGCCCAAGAACCAGTATAAACAAGAAAAAGTGCACTTTTACTTTATTTGCAGTGCTATCCTTCTAACGATGATTCTAAGCTCAACTTGTCCAGAACAAAACCAGGTTCTTTAGCCCAGAACCCCAATAACCTTAGTGTTGGATCAATCCTGACAAAACCAGCCAAGGTAGCCAAGACCCTAAGGTGAAACCCCCAAAGAATCGTGGTCAGGGACTGGGGGCTCCTGCCTGTAATCTCTGTTCCTCAGAGACTGAGATCCTAAGGATCGGAGCTTAAAACCAGCTGGGTAGGAAATTCCATGATGAACCACCAAAAAGTGGAAGTGGAATGATGATGATACTGATGCTGATGATAATGATGATGGTGATGGTGATGATGGTGGTGGTGGTGGTGGTGATAATGATGGCTCAAGCCTTGAGTAAAAAAAAATCTACGGGACAGCAGCCTGGCCCAAGTTCAAGCCCCAAGACTAACATGCCCCAGAAAAACTCTCTATTTATTTGTACTGGATTTGCCTTAGGAAGACGGGACTGCTTCGCAGTTTCTGCGTCTGGGGCTGCAAGGACCATCAAGAACCTCGCCTCCAAGGGAGAAGCCTGCATTTCAGAGGGTGTGGCTGCGTCACCCCAGCTGCCCAGGGCCGGGTGTGAAAGCCCTCCAGTCACACCCCACAATGCTTACCTCCACCTTGGCCTGTTCTCTCCACAAAACCCCCACATGGTTCCGCCTCGCCTACATCATAGGAGCCGTGGTTCCCTTCTGTGAACCTTCCTGCCCGCCTGCCTGCACACCACCACATGCAGCTTACTGACGGAGGTGGAGCCTGCCTAACGTCCTGCCCACACGGGCTGGACCTACAGTCCTCACATCTCCAACCCCTAAGTCACTGGGAGTGCAGGTATGAGCCACGGCACCTGGAGACACAATCTTCTTCTTTACTAGACTGCAATTGACTTAAGAGGCAGGATCGCATTGGCACAAACAGCTTTAGGAAATACCTTTCTACAAAACTGAATTTATTGGTTTTCAAGAATGAACAAATAGGGACCGGGAGCTTGGCCTAGTGGTGGAGTGCCTACCATGCACGCATGAAGACCCCGGTTCAATTCCTAGGTACCACACACATAGCAAAAGCCAGAAGTGGTGCTGTGGTAGAGCTCTAGCCTTGAGAAAGCCCAAGGACAGTGCTCAGGCCCTGAGTTCAAGCTCAGGACGAGCAAAAAAAAACTTAAAAGAATGAACAAATAACTGGAAGAGAGTGAAGGAAGGGAAGACGCTGTGTGAAAGGAAATGTACCCATTACCTGACTCACGCCATTATAATCCCTTCGTACTCCACCTCTATAACAACAACAATGTAAATAACTTTTTTTTGCCAATCCTGGGGCCAGAAGCACTGTACCAGCTGAGCCAACACCTCAGTCCTTTTTGTTTTTTTGCTTTGAGGGTTTGTTTGCTTTGCTTTGCTGATTTTTGGGAGAAAGAGCCCCTAACTTTTGGCTTGGCCAGCCTAGAACCTCAATCCTCCTGTCTTCTCTCCCTTCCCAGGAGAGAGGCTAGCATTCCCGGCATGGACCAGCATTCCCGGCAGTCTTCTCATGCTGTCTGATACTACTGCTTGACGTCAGAGTCTAGAGGCCTCATGACTGAAAATAAAGTTACTTCCAGCTACATGGCTAAACCACAACACAAATCATTTCCACACACAGATCAGCACAACTCTGGTCTGCATTTCAACCAGAGAACGAATGACAAAAGGACAAAACTGCCCAGAACGCTCCCTCTCCAGGAACAGAAGAAATGGTCCTGGGCTGACAAAATCTGGTGTCAGGGCCTTCCAGTGGAAAGCTGACTTCTGGTGCACACATTCATACATATACATACACATATACAGACAGACACGCACACATGCATACATGGACACCTACATGGCCTCCTTGGTCTCCATCCCAATTTCATAAATTAAAGATTTCATAAAATAAAGATTCTTCACTCAGCTGGGCACCTGTGGCTGACATCTGTAATTCTAGCTACTCAGGAGAGAATCACAGTTCAAACCAGCCTAGGCAGGAAAGTCTGTGAGACTCTGATCGTTAATAAACCAAAAAAGCCAAAAGAGTGCTAGCTTTGAGTAAAAGAAGCTCAGGAACAGCACTTAGGTCCTGAGTTCAAACCCCAGACCAGCACAAAAAAAAGAGAAAACATTCTCCTCTCTGGGTGAAGGCTCTCAGCTGATAGGCCCCACTTTGCCACAAGCTGACCCCCACAGATTCCACTGAGAAAATGGACCCTCATCCAGGAAAATGTCTTCAAATCCCTTCCAGGAATGTAACAATGGTTACAAGTAGCTACCACGCTAGCGTGTATTTCCACACATCCATGTGAGTTACTTTCCTGGCCCAGCTGTCACCCAGGGCAGGCCAGGACCACAGCCCCTTGCTCCAGATGGCTCAGGATCTTTCTGGAGTTGAACATGTGACACCTCCACTTCTCCCCTCCCTCCCTCCACCCCCAAAATATCATACAGCACATATGTACATGTGGGGGATCGGGACTGTTGATAACTCTAGTTATTTACCAACCTTCTCTATTCAGGAGTCAAACACCCATCCACGATGAAAAATGACACCAAACTAATGCCACGGTAATTCACTGTCCTCTTTAAAGACGTCATTTGGCAAAGTCAAGGTTGGAAGCACGGGATGGAACAAATGGAGGTGGGACATGACAGGACTCCATCACAGTTTTGGCACACTAAGAACTACTAAGAAATGTGGCTATATTTCATACTCATCTTTATTTTTTTTACACAGTTTTTTCCTTGGGGTCCATTGCAAAATATCTCCAGAGAGCTTCCTGGAGACCTTAGAAAAACTTTTATTCAATACCTTTATCTAGGTTTGGGAGTTTGGCCTAGTGGTAGAGTGCTTGCCTAGCATGCACAAAGACCCAGGTTCGATTCCTTGGTACCACATACATAGAAAAAGACGGAAATGGTGCTGTGGCTCAAGTGGTAGAGCTCTAGCCTTGAGAAGTCCCAAGGACAGGGTTCAGGTCCTGAGCTCAAGCCCAAGACTGGCAAAAAAAAAAAAGAGTTTCATGGACTTTCACGCCCAGGCTGGTCTTGAACTGCGATTGTCAGATCTCAGTCTCCTGAGCAGCTAGGATTACAGGCATGAGCCACTTGCAACCGGTTTGATTTTTTACTTTTTAAATTTATAAGTATAGAAACAAAGATTAGGTCAAGCTGGTGCCTACAATTAGGGAGGTTAAAGCAGGAAGATGCCAAGATCTTGTCTGAGGAAATAATAATAATAGGAGCTGGGCATGGGTGGCTCATGCTACATTCCTAACTACTCAAAAGGCTGAGATCTAAGCCAGCCCAGGCAATAAAGCCCATGAGACTCTTATTTCCAATAAAATACTCAAAAAAACCAAACCCCACAGAAATGGTACTGTGGCCCACGAGGTAGAGCACTGGTAGCCTCGAGCAAAGGAAGCTCAGGGCCAGCGCCCAACTCCAGAGTTACAACCCCAGGTCCAGCAAAATATTAAGAATAAGCAGAAAACTGACAGTAGGATGACATGGATCAAGATGCACCGCACTCCCAAAGTGACATGTTGAACTGAAATCCCTTTGCACAGCTATTAAATATAATAAAACCGGGCAATGGTAGCACATTCTTGTAACCCTGAGCTCAAGCCCAGGACTGGCAAAAAAGAAAAGAAAAAAAAAGCTAGAAGTAGAGCTGTGGCTCTAGTGTAGAACACTAGCCCTGAGGAGAAAAACAAGTCTCAGGGATAGCACCCACACCCGGGGTTCAAATCTTATAGCCGATACAAAAGAAATCAAAATAAGAGTGTGGCCTAGCAGTAGAGGGCTTGCCGAGCACACAGGAAGCCCTGGGTTGGATTTCTCAGTACCATACACACAGAAAAAGCTGAAAGTGGTACTGTGGTAGAGTGCTAACCTTGAGGAAAGCCCAAGGACAGTGCCCAGGCCCTGAGTTCAAACCTCAGGACTGGCAACAACATAAAAAAAAAGGTACCTAGAAATATTTCCAACAACAATAGAGAAAGGGCTGCAGTGGGAGTTAAGGGAGGGCACTGGTCTAGCATGCAGCCAGGCCTGGGCTCCTTCACCAGTGCTGCAAAAAAAAAAATCATAATTATTATTATTATTACCCTTTTCATAACTAAAAACAGCACCCCACAGGACCTGTACAATCTTGTGTTGTATAATCCACAGTGCTGAGGGGAGGACTCCATTGAAATTTCTTTCTGGGAAGCTCTGGTGGCAGGTCCTGGTCCTTGGGGCATCCTGTGACCTTGGCCGTCATTTGCATGCTGCTCTTGAAGAGAAAGAAGGTGAAGAAGCAAAGGCACAGGTGAGTTGCTGGGAGGCCTCTTTGCTACCTTCAATGAAATGAAGGGGGTGGGTCATGGGGCTTGAACTTGGCCTGAGCAATGTCCCTGAGCTCTTCAGCTCAAGGCTATTGCCCTACCCTTAAGCCAAGCCCCACTTCCCATTTTCTAGAAGTTAACTGGAGATAAGAGTCTCAGGTCCTTTTGTGCCCGGGCTGGCTTTGAACCTTGATCCTCAGATCTCAGCCTCTTGAGTAGCTAGGATGACAAGCATGAGCCACCGCGCCCAGCAAGACACTGCATTTTTAAAAGCCCCCTCTTCACTCAGTGACCCCCGCTGCTGGCTACCCCCAGCAGAGGGCAGTGACCAAACTGTGCCTCACCCTCTACCAACCACAGAACCTACTGACTCATCATGATTTCATCTGATTAATATGTAACCAAAGAAGCAAAGGAAATCATTTCACAATTTCCATGTCCCAGCTATACTCACATTCCTTTAGGTTAGAAGCTATCCCGGGCCAAGATGTTCTCCACTGTGACATAGTCTTTCTTCCTCCTAAGAGTCACAGCATTGCAAAAGGCAACCCCCCCCCACACCAACAAAAAGTAGATCAAAAGACTGCCTGCTTGTCTACACTGTTTACATGCTTTACATACTCTAAAAATATGTAGCTTATTAATGACTGATTGCCCAGCCTCTTCAATAAGCTTTTTTATTAGCATGACAGTCCTTAACTTACAAGTGTCAAACCACCTACATGGCCCACGTCGCCTTGATGATATTTAATATAAAGAGAGAAGAGTATTTATACCCCTCACAATCACAGAATGGATTGTTTTAAGGTTATACAGCCCAGATGCGATAAAGAAAGACGGAACCTTACAAAATGATAAATATTTTCATTAAAAACTTTAAAACTAAAAGTTCAAAGATATGTTCTCCTCTCTTATTTCTTGTCACACCATGACTTAAGACCCAAAACTAATCTACTTTCAATTTTATTCCATATTTCACCTCTGTCATAGTCCTCAGCAGAGAGTATTGGAATACGATCATTTTTTATTTTGTTGATGTTACCGACAGCTTTATTTCACAAAGCAATCTTATACTGCATCTACCAGCAGCAGGGCGCAGAGGTCAAATAGTCCATCCTCACAGGTAGAGAGCTTATTAAACGACTCGTCTATTAAAGCCGATGGACAATATAAAGAAACATCCCCGCAAAATACTTTTAACATAGTTCAATGAAGAGACGGCTCCAAAGGGTAGTAAATAATTTAAACGAAGACCAATAGGGAATCTGTTATCTATTTTACTAGCATCTTCAAAATTATATTTCAAATAAAGTGGTTAGAACAGAGAGAAACACAAAAGCTATGGGGAACAGCCGGGGATTTACAAATCCTAAACTGTAGATATTTTCCCGAGAAATCAGAAGGCATGAAATGTGTCAGCTCAAATCCAGACGTGAATAAATCAACAAATCTATCAGAGTTCATTTAAAACTGCACTAGCCACACACACCACAGAATGTCGAACAGAGGTAACAGTGTTTTTGAAGATAGTCTTCCTGCCTTTTATTGTTATTTTGGAGGACATTTGATTTTTAATTAAGTACTTAATTAAAGCCAATACTAGGACTTGAATTCAGAGCCTTGACACTGTCCCTGAGCTTTTTTTGCTCAAGACTGGTGCTCTACCATTTGAGACATACCTCCACATCCAGCTTTTTAGTGGTTAATTGGAGACAAAAGTCTCTTCTGAGCCAGGTGCCAGTGGCTCACACCTGTAATCCTAGCTACCCAGGAAGCTGAGATCTGAGGATGGAGGTTCAAAGCCAACCCAGGCACAAAAGTCTATGAGACTCATAATGACAATCAACCACCAGAAAACCAGAAGTAGCACTGTGGCTCAAAGTGGCAGAGCACTTGCCTTGAGCCAAAATGCTCAGAGACTATGAGTGCCCAGGCCCAGAGTTCAAGCCTCACGATGGACAAAAAAAAAGTCTCATCTACTTTCTTGACTGGTCTGGCTTTGAGCCAGGATCTGCAGATCTCAGCTCCTGAGTAGCTGGGATTCTAGGAAGAGCCACTAGTGCCCAGAACAACATGGGTCATGAGTCAAGGTCAAATTTTACTTGCAAAAGACATGCCATGTCATGTAGTTACTGTTTCTGATTTTGTTACCTGGTATATTGTATATATGTTTGTTTTTTTCTTTGAAATAGGGAAGAGAAGGGGGGAAACAAGATAATTGGGAGGGGATGGGGGAGAGAAACCGGGACAAAATACATGAGAAGAGGTATCAATGTGTGAGAAGTTAATGCGCCCGCCACTTGATGAATGCAACTGTAACCCCTCTATACATTACCCTGACAATAAAAAGAAAGACATGATATGTGGCAAATGCAAGCAAACAAGATGGAAAATATCTATTCATTTATTACATGAAATTTAGTCTGAAACTCTAAATGGGAGTCTGGGGCTGCTGTTATGTGGTAAGAGTTTGCCTGGTACTCTGTGAAGACTTTGATTCTATCCTCAGCACAGAAAAGGAAGGAAGGAAGGAAGGAAGGAAGGAAGGAAGGAAGGAAGGAAGGAAGGAAGGAAGGGAGGGAGGGAGGGAGGGAGAGAGAGAGAGAAGTTAAATGTGCTCCACCATGGGACACACCTTTCAGTTATTTGTGATAACCTAATAATCAGAAAACCAAATTCTCCAACATTCTATCACGATACGAATCCCTGTGTACCCTTAACCATATCTAAAAGAAAAATGGTTAGCCCCAGCAGCTCATGCCTGTAATCATCGCTACTCAGGAGGCTGAGATCTGAGGATTGTGGTTCAAAGACAGCTTAATCAAGAAAGTTCATGAGACTTTCTTCTTTCTAAAAAGCCAGAAAGCAGAGCTGTGGGTCTACTATGTGGTTAGAGGTACCATCCTTGAGCAAACAAACAAACAAAAAAACCTTAAGGGATCGTTTCTAGGCACTGTGTTCAATCCCCAATACCAGCACCAAAATTTTTTTTTAATTAAAAAAAATACTATAGTAAACTAAAAGTAAAGAGGAAATGGAATCCATGACATAGAACTCACTTTCTTATCTCCATATGCAAGCTGTGTTTGTTATTAACCAAAATGACAAACCGAAACTGTAACTTCCAATAAGTTTGTCATAAATAATGCCTCTTCATCTTGAAAGTGTATTTTTCTACCCCTCTGACCAGGAAATTGGGTTTCCTCCCATCTCTCGTTGCAAAGATACACCTCTTAATTGCAGTTGATCAGCAGATTCATCTGGGAGGATAATTAATAAGATTCAGAAACATAAACCACAAGTTGTTAAAGTTTACAATTACCTTCCCCGGCTGGCCTTGCTTTCACACGCAGTAAATCATCTGCCTACTTGTATTTGTACCCAATCATTTTTTAAAGTCACAATCTTTGTAGTGTCAACTTGTCAAGGGTCAAAGGGAAGAAGAGGCAAGATTCCCAAATCAATCTGCTTGTAGAAACTGTCTCATTTCATTTCAAATTACCTGCTGCGGTTGAAGCCAGGAATGGACAAACTGCCTTTCCCCATAAACCATGACAGCACAGGTCGAGCGTACGCGATCATTCATAAGGGACAAGTCATGCAGGCCCTGTCATTAACTACTTCTAAACGGCATCGCAGGTTAAGCGATCTTGCTGGGCTGCCTCCCGTATAAATAGTGTTTGGACAGTTTAATGTCAAGAGACAACTCCTCAGGGATTAAAACTGCCTAACCCAGCAGGACCTGTGTCCAGACAGGGACCAAGGTCCTGTGGCATTGTCACTGGAAGTCACACCTTTGCGGATGTTTGGCACCAGTGACCCCACAGGCAATGGAATGTCGTTCATCTACTTCATGTGGCTGCGACATGGTGTTCTGAGAATATTAAAAATAACTTTACACATTCAGAGAGTCATCCTTCCAGAAAAGTATTCTCCCAGAGTTTACACATGTCCTTGTGAGGCGGAGCAGGAAATGAAAGGATGTTGATGGAGGGGCCAGGGGCTCCGAAACTCAATGGGAAAGTCAAAGATCTAATGCAAGCAGAGGCCTGGGGACCAGGACTGATGACCCAAGGGGCCACGACATAAGACATAAGACCGAACCAAGTATTCCAATGTTGTGGTGGTGCTCGCTCCTGATTGCAAGCTCTATAACACCTCAGAGTAACAATGGATTTGAACTGATTGTTTCCAGTTCATGCTAGGTGCTGTGCTGAATGAGCTTATCTCCAATTAATCACCAAAAAGCTTGCCTGTGGAACTGTGGCCCAAGTGCCAACCTGGACTGAAAAAGCTAAGGAAGCGTGCCTAGGCCCTGAGTTCAAGCCCTAGTACTGGCATGCACGTGCATGTGCACCCACACACACACAGTTGTGGATCAGAGCATGAATAAACTCACCTCAAGTCATACAGCAGGTGGATAGCAAACAATAACAACTCTGGGTGGAGCCCTCCCTCTTACCCATCACCTCCATGGCAATGCCGGCTCTGCTTCTCATTCTACTGGCCTGACATAGAAAGAATTTACTCTACACGCTGGCTTAGCTTTCTTTAGCATGCTTTAGCTGTGTGCAAAATCCTGCATCATTAAAAGGAAAACGTTGCTTAGTTACGAACTGAGTCAAATCAAGCCATAGCCTCAAGGAGAACATGAAGACATTACAGCAGCAGGTAGGTGGGCAGAAAGAGTTTTAAGAAAATCCACTTCAAAACAATGTCCATATGCTTTTGCTCCTAAATTAATCATGCTGGGGAAATGCAATGTGATTCTTACTTTCTACCCCCATTCACAACCAGTGCTCTTAGACTTCACCCTCAGGACCTGAGGTTCCCGTGGCGGCATCCCCTCAGACAATCAAGGCAACCAGAGCTTTCTCCACATTCCCAACTAATCAGTCAGATGCATGGACCCACCGCCAATGGCTCTTGCCTGTGATCCATGCTACTTAAGAGACTGAGGTCTGAGGATCAAGGGTGAAAGCCAATGCCAGGCAGAACAGGCTGTCATACTCTTATTCCCACTATACCATCAAAAAATTAGAAATAGAGCCAGGCACAGTGGCTCACGCCTGTAACCCTAGCTACTCAGGAGGCTGAAATCTGAGAATCGAGGTTCAAAGCCAGCCAGGGCATGAAAGTCCAAAAGACTTATCTCCAATTAACCACCAGAAAACTGAAATGGTGCTGTGGCTCAAGGGGTAGGGTGGTAGCCTTGAGCCGAAGAGCTCAGGGACAGCGCCCAGAGTTCAAGTCCTACAACCGATAAAAAAAGAAGTGGAGTTGTGACTCAAGTGGTAGGTACCAGCCTTGAGTGAAAGAAACAAGCAAGAACAGGAGGTTCCGAGTTCAAAGCCCCATATGAGCACCAAAAAAAAAAAAGAAAGAAAGCTGGGAGTTTGGCCTAGTGATAGAGTGCTTGGCTAACATGCACAAAGACCTGGGTTTGATTCCTCGGTACCACATACATAGAAAAAAGCCAGAAGTGGTGCTGAGGCTCAAGTGGTAGAGCTCTAGCCTTGAGAAATTCCAAGGACAGTGCTCAGGCCCTGAGCCCAAGCCCAGGACTGGCAAGAAAGAAAGAAAGAAAGAAAGAAAGAAAGACAGAAAGAAAGAAAGAAAGAAGCGAGAGAGAGAGAGAGAGAGAGAGAGAGAGAGAGAGAGAAGAAAGAAAGAAAGAAAGAAAGAAAGAAAGAAAGAAAGAAAGAAAGAGAGGAAAGAAAGCAAGCAAGCAAGCAAGCAATGCATTTTGATCAAATTCTAATGATAATTTTGAACCTTTAAAAGCTTCTAACCAAAGAATGTTTAGAAAGACATTTTCCATTTTCTGTTTACATGCACAGTTTTTGTTGATGATGCCTCCTTGATGTTTTCCAGGCAGGGTTTTCAATACTGTACAGCCTAGACTAGCTGAACTCAGTCTTCCAAGCTGCTGCCATTAGAGACATACACCACCATGCCTTTCCACATACTTTTATAGCAGAAAATAAGAATTAATTAACTAAAGCTTCCAAGCATAAATATATTTTGTCAGAGTAAAATTTGGTTGGGGAAAAAACAGAAAGTGGAATTTCAAGGAGAAAGGGGAACAGGGTCATAAAATCATTTGTGGAGTTTTTTTTGGGTGGGGTAGAGTTGTTTTGGCTAGGGACTGAAGCTGAAGCCTTGTACTTGCTAAGCAGGTACTTCACCACATGAACAGAATCCCTAGTCCCCTTTTTTGTGTGTGTGCTGATACTGGGCTTGAATTCAGGGCCTTACGCTTTTATGTAACTTTTACACTCAAGGCTGGCATTCTGCCACTTGAGCCCGTGCTTCACTTGTAGGTTTTGCTGATTAACTGGAGATGAGTCTCATCGACTTGTCTGCCCTGGCTGTTTTCAAGCCAGGATCCTCAGACCTCAGCTTCCTTAGTAGCTAGGGTGATAGGGTGGTATTTTATTTGCCTCATCCTACTTCCCCAAGCTTTGAGTATGTGGGACCTGCTCCATCCCCTTCTTGGGCTGGGAGGGAGTCCCCTAAAGTTCCAGAGAGTCACACTCCACGTCTAGTGCTCTCTTCACCAAGCCACACAGCTTCCAAAGCAAAAGCAGGCACAGGCGCCACCTAGACAGGCAGTGCCATGCGGCCTGCACAGGCCACGCGAAGGCCGCTCGGCCCGTGGGGTCCGGGTTAGAGCGGCTGGGCTGGACACCTGCTCGCTCCACCCCTCCTCCCCACCCGTCTCCCCGGGTCGCCCGCCCCTGCTCCACGGTGCCCAGCGTCGGTGAGCCCACGGCCAGCCTGGCCTGCCGAGGCACCGCGCAGACAAAGGCCTCCACACAGCAGCAGCGGCATACTAATGAGGAGAGCCAAGGACAACGACAGCCAAACACCCAGATGGCCATCAAGTAAACAAAGGAGCCCTCGCGGTGGAGACAAGGCATCAGAGGGGCCCACGTAGTCGGCCTGCACTTACGAGGGGTGCGGTCCCAACGCAGCCACGCCCCCAGGGCCGCAAGCCACGCCCCCCGAGCCCAAGCCACGCCCCCGAGACCATGAACTCCGTCCCAGGAAGGCAGGCCAGGCCAGGTGAACACAGCCCAGTCCCTGAGGATTATAAACCATTCTCCAGGGCGGGCGCAGTGGCTCACGCCTGTCATCCTAGCTATTCAGGAGGCTGAGATCTGAGGATCGAGGTTCAAAGCCAGCCCGGGCACAAAAGGAGTTGAGACTCTTATCTCCAGTGAACCTCTAGAAAATGGAAGTGGGGCTTGGCTCAAGGGTAGGGTGGTAGCCTTGAGCTGAAGAGCTCAGGGACAGCGCCCAGGCAGAGTTCAAGCCCTACGACCAACCAAAAAAAAAAAAAAAAAGACTATAAACCATGCCCCCAGGAGCATGAATCCCTCAGTGCCCCTCTCTAGTCAACCAGATTAGATTATCACTCAGTGAAAAACGCCAAGTAATAGCATGAGGTCCTGACGATGGATGGATGGATGGATGGATGGATGGATGGATGGATGGATGGGATGAATTCTAGGTGGCTTGTCTCCACAGCTGGTGTCCACTGACACTAAGCAACACACATCCCACCTCCCTCCTCTTTCCCCAAACCCAATACCACCCCCTCTTTTTCCCTTCCTTTCCTTTGAAGGAATGTTGACTTAGACTCCAAAGCAAGAAGAGATGTCTCCAAGACCTCTCCACACATTCTCACAATTTCCTCGCTCTTTGCTTGTCATTTGTACCCTTCTTGTTGTCTGCTGCCTCCTAGCAGGGCTCTGAATTCTCATTTCTCAGGGCCTTCAACACACTAAACCTCTACTTTGCTACTAAGCTGGTATCCTTCACCCAGCCTCTCACAGTTCTTTTCATTTTGTTTGGTTTTGTGTAGATGCTGAGGCTTGAACTCAGAACTCAGGCACTGTCCTTCAGCTCTTTTACTCAATGCTAACACTCGACCACTTGAACCACAGCTCCACTTCCAGCTTTTTGATGATTCATGGTAGATAAGTCTCACAGACTTCCTTCCTAGCCTGGCTTCAAACAAGATCTCTAGATCTCAGCCTCCTGAGGAGAGCGGATCACAGATGTGAGGTAAGAGCACACAGCTCTGAATTCTTTTCCAGGGACCCAGTGAGTGACTGCTCTATCATGAATACCTGCTCAGAGGAAGACACCTTGGCCACCACTAAAACAATCTGGTTCATGTCTGTCCCATCCAGCCCTCACAGGGCCTCTCTCCCTCCTCTACCTCTGACTCAGTTTTCAAAGAGGACAGGCTGTCTCTTGGAGGTGGCCTGCCCCAAGACTGCAAGTCAACCTGAAAAGCACCTCAAAGCTCCAGTAAGTGTGTAATTGACTGTCCAAACCTGACAGTTTAGACAGTGAGAGGGTCCCCAGTAATAATTATGCCAGGACAGCAGTGCACGTGGGAGTTCCCACCAAAGCAGAATGTGTGGTCCTCTTACTCAAAGCCCGTGCTTTAAGCCAAACTATGCTACGTAGACTCACCAAAAGTGACAAAAAAATATCCAGACATCTAGCTTGATAGTTACAGACAGACAGCTAGGACCCACTTTGCTTCTCTCTCAATACCAATCCACATTCCAGTCGCGACATGCTTCTCTTCTACCTACATTTTTTTCTGGGGTGGGGGAGAGAGACTAGACCTTTTCACTTAATGAAGTTGTTTAGAGGAGATATGGTGAAGTAAAAATAACCTCAGTGCTTTTCCTGTTCTCTCAATCTTCAACCAACCCAGAAAACATCTGTGACCAGATGTGGGGAAATGTCCTCTGCCACACAAAGTAACCAATCAGCCCAGGCAGAAAAGTCCATGAGATTCTTACCTCTAATTAACCGGGGAGAGGGGGGTGAGGAGGGGGAACCTGGTACCAGTAGCTATACCTCTAGAATCCTACAGGCCCTTAGTTCAAGCCCCAGGAATGGCACTATAAAAAGAGAAAGTGAAGGTATGGCTCAAGTAGTGGAGTGGCAGCCTTGAGGGGAACAAGCTAGCAAGCAGATGAGACAGGCTAGGCCCCCGAGCTCCACCATCCAGAGAAGCTGACAACCAGCCCGTGTTCCTCATTCTTGGTCCCCAAGAGTATTTGCATTGACTGAAGTGTACATACAAATAACACTTTGACACAGCGAATCAGAGCACCCAGGAAAGTGAATCTGGTGGAGCGCAGGGGACAGAAGAAGCTTGGTGACAAAGGCCACAATATCCACCCAGCCCCCTCCCCCCCCAGTGGTTACATATTTGTTATGGCATTCTGGGTGTCTCTCAGGAATAGAATCTAAAGAGCAAAATTTGTGTTTGTGTTATAGATGATTGAAAACCTTAACTTTCATAGTTAGCCACCAAAAAGACATGTCTAAAAATAAAACCATATCTCTCTTCTTGAACAATTCACTCCAACTCTACTGATATTTAAAGCTGAATGCAATCAGTATTTTATAATCCAGAGGGTAAATTTAAGCCCAAGACAACAAAAATAAATGTCTGGGGCGGGGAGTTTGGTCTAGTGGTAGAGTGCTTGCCTAGCATACACAAAGACCCAGGTTCAACTCCTCAGTTCCACATACATAGAAAAGGCTAGAAAAGTGCTGTGGCTCAAGTGGTAGATCTCTAACCTTGAGAAAGCCCAAGGACAGTGCTCAGGCCCTGAGTAAAAGCCCCATGCCTGGCAAAAAACAAATAAATAAAAGATAAATTAAAATAAAATGAATTTGAAAATAATTTAATAGCCAGGTGCTGGAGGCTCACATTGATAATCCTAAAGACTCAAAAGACCGAGAGCTGAGGACTGAGGTTCAAAGCCAGCCAGAGGAGAAAGTCTGTGAGACTCTTACCTCCAAAAAGCTGGATGTGGAGGCAGAGCTCAAGTGGTAGAATACCAGCACTGAGTGAAAAAGCTAAGCAAGAGCATAAGGCCCTGAGGTCAAGCTCCAGCAGCAGCACACATGCATACACACACACGCTAAATACCTGTGACATTAAAAAGTCTGTATTTGTTAAAGTTTATTTGCTGGTTTGGAGCAAATCACAGCATTAAGGGCTAATGTCTTCAAATTTTACATATAATAAGTCACAAATGATAGCCAGACACCAGTGACTCATGCCTATCTTCATCCTAAGTATGCAGGAGGCTGAGAACTGGAGGGTCATGATTCAAAGTGAGGCTGGGCAGAAAAGTCTGAGCAAATCCATCTCAAAATTAACCAACAAAAATCTGGGTTTGAAGTATGACTCAAGTGGAAGCAAGGCCCTGAACTCAAGCATCAGTACCAGGTGCCGGGGTGGGGGGAGGAATCACCAATTATAATATTTGATGGTTTTTGTAAATATAGAAACTTAAGATACAGCCCAAGCCGGCCTTGAACTTGAAGTTCTTCTGTCTCAACCTGCCAAGTAGGGCGATTACAGGTTTGAGCCATCACCCCAGTTTACATCAAGGATTTTTAAAGTGAGTTTGATGAAATCCTCTTGGAGCCAGCAGTCAGAACGAGATAGAAAACACTGTCATTACCGCGCTGCTTGGAGCATCCTCCAGTCATCACCCGTTTTGTCGGCCTTTGAACTCACCATGTAATTACCACATGCTGCTGTGTCTGCCTCCTGTCACTCAGCATCCTGAGTGTGGCACTTGTCCCTAGCTTCATGTGTGGCACAGGGGAAGTACTGTGACACCAATACTGGCGTGGCCCTTCCCCAGAGCCTCAGAAAGGGCTGTGATTAATGTGGGAAGCCAAAGGCCAGTGGAAAGCAGACTTGGAGGGACTGAAGCAGCGAAGGAAAGCATCCAGGATAATAGGCCAGTCCCCGGAAAGATCAGTGTGCACCTAAACGAGGCCTGAGCCCACGGAGGGGGAAGCAAGCACCTTCCCCCCAAAGCCTCCCTCAGCCAAGTCCCAGGAAGAGAAACATCAGAAGGCCATGTGGGAAACAGTCCTGAAGTTCAGACTTCACATATGTGCAGGCGTGGAGCCAAGCCAAGGGGAGGGGACAAGAGAAAATCAAACAGGACCAGGGGTCCCTATGGCTCATACCTGTAATCCTCGCTACTCAGGAGGCTGGGATAGGAGGATGGTGATTCAAAACCAGCCAGGGTAACCAAGTCTTGAGACACCCTCATCTCCAGTTACCCGCTAACATGCAGGACTGGAGCTGTCGCTCAAGTGCAAGGGCGCTCACTTTGGAGGAGGGGGAAGCTAAGGTATAATGCCTGGGCCCCATGTTCAATAAATAAATAAAGCAAACAGGAAAGGAAATCTGACTAAAAGAAGGGTGATACCACCATCAAATGGAACAGCAGGCACCAGAACTTCACCCCAGCCCCCAAGACCTGCAATAATCAGGGAAAGGCCATTTTGAAGCAGCTGCAAAATGCAAAGGCCACTCTCAGGCTAGCTGATGGAATCAAGATAGAGAAGGTCTTTTCTGCAGTATTTGTTCTCTCACTACTCTCCCCCCTCACCCCCAACCCCAATCCTGGGACCTGAACTCAGGGCCTGAGCATTGTCCTTGAGCTTCTTTCCGTCAAGGCTAGCCAACTGAGCCACAGCTTCTACTCCCGGCTTTTTGTTGTTTATTGGAAATGAGAGTCTCATAGATTTTCCTGCCTGGGCTGGCTTCAAACCACTGTCCTCAGGAGCCAGGAGTTTGCCTAGTGGTAGAGTGCTTGCCTAGCATGCACGCAGACCCGGGTTCAATTCTTCAGTAACACATACATAGTATGTGTTCTTGACACTCCTGGGTCTCTGGATTCCTAGCAAGGCTCCTGTTTTACTAGGTTCCTCTTCCAGATCATCACCTCAGTGTGTACTCAGGCACTGTCCTGAGTCTGTCTCTGTCTCTGTCTCTCTCTGTCTCTCTCTGTCTCTGTCTCTCTCTGTCTCTCTCTCTCTCTCTCTCTCTCTCTCTCTCTCTCTCTCTCTCTCTCTCTCTCTCTCTCTCTCTCTCTCTCCTCTCTCTCTCTCCTTAAAAAATGCACATCCAGATGGCTTTGACTCTGACCTACATACTGATTATCCCCACCCAGACACATTCCCAGACTAAAAGGAACTCTTCAGAACTGGAGCCAGGACAGTGGGTTCCTGTACCATCTGTATCTGACCTAGGTGAATTCAAGTATAATTTTGTTTAAAAGAGAGAAATAAAAAGCATATAAATATCCCAGGCCATTCAACAAAACAAGTATGACTGGAGAGAAATGGCTGACTTTCTGCAATCATTTCTTAAATGCCACTGGGATGTCAAGAGCCAGCAAAAGTCTAGCATTTGGCCTGTCCCCAAGCTCAGGCCAACTGCTTCCCACTGCACAGGAGCAATGGGAAGGGAAGGCTGCCGTCTCTTTCACACTTACATTCGTGTGTACATGTGTGTGTGTCCTGGTCCTAGGGCTTGAACTCAGGGTATAAGCACTATCTCTGACCTTTTTTGCTCAAGACTGGTGCTCTATCACTTGTACCACAGTTCTACTACCAGCTTTTAGGGTAGCTAGCTAGTGACAGGAGTCTCATAGACTTTCCTGCCCCGGTTGGTTTCAAACCATGATCCTCATATCTCCTGAGAATCTAGATTTTTAGGCAAGAGCCACCAGTGCCTGACTTCCAACACTTATATTTTAATCCAATGCCTCCAGAAAAAAAAATTCTGGAGCACAATTTATTTTGTCTTTATTCTTCAACTTAGTCTTAAGAAGGGTAAGGTCCAAAGTCAGTAATCCTAAATTAGACTCAAAATTATTTCCTGAATCATTTCTCACTAGTATAGCCTTTCTGTCAAGATTCAGGAGGATAACAAAAACTTTGTAAACTTTCATGCAATGTTCAGTTACATTATAAGAGAAAAATAATGACTATTTTTTTGGTACATAATACTGTTCTTCATGTATGGTTTGTGTGGAGTGTTTCTGTATCTTGCTCTTTCTATTCTGACTCACTTTGGACATTGAACCATTTCAGCAGTTTTCACTAGGACACTTTATTTGTGTTTCAAAAGACACCTGCCTGTGGCCGGATTTGAATTCTTCATAGTGTACGGTTTTTGTGTTTTTGTCTTATTTCACACCTAAACTGTATACCCAATGAAATCTCTTCTGATTTGAAATTGGAACTTAACTATGCTATAGAGTTCAGGATAAGCTCTTCGCCAGCTAGATATTCTGATTCCTCAAAGCATCTGTGCATCACTCACCATCACTGATACCGCTCAGCTTAGTCTTCAGAGGATCAGGAACAATCCGCAGACTGCTCTCCACCCAGAAGAGTTGTCTCCCCTGTGTCATGTTGTAAGCCAGCCATGTGTGAGACTGTGGAAGAGATACTACTTGAGACATACTACTTGAGACTTTTTGTAAATTTAAATCTTCTAGGATAAACTTATGCCCTGGTGTTATTTTTCTTTGATGTTCTTGTTTTTACATGGTATATAACTTTGACTCTCCTATGTGGGAGTTCTCAGAATTGATGTTAATAACAACAGTTTGTTGTAGGATCAGATAAAAGAAATTAAGCTGGGAAAAGAATGTATATTCTCAAAAAAGCAAGTGTAATTTTTAAGTGAATGTGAAATTCCTAATGAAACTGCCTCCTGGATACCCATGACTGCAGCTAATCCCAGTGTGATGCTTCTAGAAAACGTAAGGAAGCCTTGTTCTTTTTTCAAGTGCTTTGCCCCATTGAATGTTTCTCAGGTGTTTGAAAAAGACTATTGCCTTGTTTTCAGATTTTCAGGTCTAATAAAGAAATTACCTTCAAAAAAAATTATTTCCTGAAAAATAAAATCTCTGGAATTGTCTGAGATGTATAAAAGTTACTTATATACATAATCCTATAGAATAATAGTTACATAAACAATAAAACACCATATAACAATGTACATAAAACATCATTTCATAGTGACTCCTGCCTAAGACAGTTCACTTTTAGAATCTCTGTTGTAGGAAAAGTGCCATTGGATTTGGATAAGTAAATTAAGTTATTCATCGCCAATATGGTGATGCTATACAATCAATCAATGCCTCTTTCTCCATCTGGAAGGTTCTGGAAATCCTTCCCAGGGAAGATGGGTTTAGGTTAAAGGGGAGGTATTAATGTGGGAAGGGAGTTTACACAAGATTTCAGCAGTTCCAAGGAAAGCATCAGACTTCTCTGTCATCTCTAATGTTATTAAGTGGAAGCAATATGCAGAACAATTTAAAGTAATCAAAGAGCCTACAATATGGTGAAAAATAAACTTTGTGGGGTGTGAGGAGTAAAGCAGGAATGAGGAGGTGAGGACAAAGGTTGATAATGGGTCGACATGGTGGCTCAGCCTGTAACACCAGCCCTCAGGACACCAAGGCAGGAAGATGGAAAGTTTGAGGCTACAAATGAGAACTTACCTAAAACAATAAATAAAAAAATAAAATACAGAGCTGGAGCCGGATGCTGGTGGCTCACGCCTGTAATCCTAGCTACTCAGGAGGCTGAGATCTGAGGATCACGCTTCAAAGCTAGGCCAGGCATGAAAGTTTGTGAGACTCTTATCTCCAATTAACCACCAGAAAACTGGAAGTGGTGCTGTGGCTCAAGGGGTAGAGCGATAGCCTTGAGCTGAAAAGCTCAGGGATAGTGCACAAGTCCAGAGTTCAAGCCCCACGACCAACTAACTAACTAACTAACTAAATAAATAAATAAATAAAGAGCTGGGTGCCACTGGCTCACACCTGTACTATCTACTCAGGAGCTGACATCTGAGGATTGTGGCTCAAAGCCAGCCAAGGCAAATAAATCCCAGACACTCGTATGCCCCTCTTAACCAGCAAAAAAAACAGAAGTGGAGCGGTGGCTGGAATGGAGTGGTAAAGCAGCAGCCTTGAGTAAAAAATCTAAAGGAGAGGGCAAAGTCCTGAATTCAAACCTCCAGTGCCAACACACACACACACACTCCCCTTCCCACACAACCACAGGGGGTGGAAGATGGCCGAGGCAAGGTGAAACAGGGTCTCCTGTCAAGTACACCCCCCAGTACTGAGCAATGACAGAATACTGCCCTAGGGTGCTAAGCTAAGTGCCACAAATGTTTGCAGGAACTCAAGATAAGACCTTGGGGCTGGGAGGGATAGAGAGAACAAGATAAGAGCTGAGGTGGGCGTACCTGCCCCAGGGTAGAGGACTGATGGAAAGCAGGGCCAAGAGATAGAAAGCTATCTTTTTCTTCTGTAGGTTGGTAACATCTTAAAGAAAACAGAGCTGTTAGACCCTGGAGGCAGTTTCCAGGCAACAGCAAAAACTGAAATCCTACACTCCTTACATACACACTTCCATTCCTCCTCGGGTTAAAATCTCACCACATCTGTACATTTTGCTCTCTTCAACTCCTGTTTCAAAATAAATGACTCCCCCTCCATCCCAACTAGGGAAGTGGCTCAGCAGTAAAGTAGTGGCCTAGCAAGTAAGAGGTCCTGAATTCAAATCTCAGTGCCACTAACAATAAAACGATATTTGTCCAGGCCAGAGCTTTACCCAGCAGCCCTTCTTCCAAGTGGAGCCAGCCTTCCTACAGCTAGTTCTCTCCCCAGCTGGTCTCCAAACTCCTCTGTGTTGATAAACTTGAATATCCCTATTCACTCTCTGAACTGGCTTTCTCGGGCCTTCTTGAGCAGTCTCGGGCCAACCTTGAGCCTGACACACGTCACCCGCTCCTTACCTCCTTTCCTCTCCTGCTGATCCCACTGCAGGCAAGTCTCTGCTCAGTGCCTCCCACCCACTCTGTCCTCCAGGAAACTGATCCTCCTTACAAAGTTAGTAAGAAAGCCAGGCACTGGTGGCTCCCGCCTCTAATCCTAGCTACTCAGAGGCTGAGATCTGAAGATAGTGGTTCAAAAATAGCAAGGGGCAAGAAAGTCCCTGACATTCTCAACTCCAATTAACCATTCAAAAAGCCAGGTGTGGGAGAGTGTTAGGTTTACACACAGAAAGCTGATAACCAGGAATGTATCCATTACTTGATGAATGTAACTGTAACCCCTCTATACATTACCCCCAACAAAATACAGTTTAAAAAAAACAAAGATTGAGAATAACCGAGGCCCTGAGTTCAATCCCCAGGTCTGGTGAGCACATGTGCATGAACGTACACACACACACACACACACACACACACACACACAGAGAAATGATTAAAGTATGCACGCAAACACTGAGCAGGGCACATGGCAGGAGCGTCAGGATCCTGGAGAGGACACACGAAAACACAAACACGAAGGAGTTGGTATAGAACCTGAGCACTGGAAAGGATGACCCTTCTGAGAGAGAGGGAACTAGTCCCAGGAGAGAAATACAGGACAGGAGATGGCCTGGGGTTAACCATGCCTGTCCGGACTCATTCCTGGATCTCTGGCCCTGCACCGGACTCTGCCTGTTTCCCAGCAGACTTCTCCATGTTGTGTGGGTCAGGGCAGCTGGTTGGAGTTGATGGCAAGTCTCCCCTCGACCGCCCCCACATTGCCCTGAAAGAAGGCTGGCCACTCAGCTTAGGCCACACACTGCCACCATAGCGTCCCAGAAGATGGGGGAATGAAAGAATAATGTCTTAAAGCACCACAGCACTTCCACAAGTGCAGCAAAGATGTTGACTGACAGATGACAGGGAACATAAAATCCATGAATGAGAAGAGAATGCAAAGCAGATGGGATTAAGTATGAGACTGAAGCTACCCAGGGGCCGGGCACAGTGAACTCTAAACATCTCAGCCTCCTGGGAGCCACCAGTGCAGGGCACATGAAAGAACCTTGAAGATTTCCATGTAAGGAAGGTGGGGAAATGAGGCGACATCATTATTTCCTATTAAGAGGAAATGAATCCTCCCACTGCCTCAGAACACCCATCTCAGCTGCTAAAATACTTCTACATCAATTGATAAGAATCACTTCTCTAACACCTGGCAAGACACCAGCCTGGGGTCTCAGAGACCTCCTCAGATTCCAACCACCCAACTGGGAACCCAACCCAGGAACAAGGAGGCACCCTCAGAGGCCTGTACCCTGAGTCCAAGTCCTGTACGTAACTATGCCAGGGCCATGCTGAGGGTTAGATGTTTTCCTAGTAGCACCTTAGCTACTCAGGGGACTGAGATCTGAGGATCAAATTCCAAGCAAGCTCAGGCAAAACGTCAATGAGACTCTTACCTCCAATTAACCAGCAAAAAGCCAGAAGTAGAGTGGTAACTGGAGTGCTAAAGCACTAGCCTTGAGCCCAAAAGCTCGGGGACAGTGCCCAGGGCCTGCATTCAAGTTGGTAGACCAGCACAAAAACGAAAACAAAAAAAGCTGGGAGTGGAAGTGTGACTCAAGTGATAGAGCAAAGAAAAAAAAGAAAAGCCAAGTGAGAGTGAATATAAGGCTCAGAGTTCAAGCCCTGGGGACAGCAAAACATAACTAAGTAAACAAATAAATAAAACACTTGGGTGTTCACTCTCATATCCCTCCCACTCAGCTCTCTCCTGGTGCACACTGTCTGCTACACAAGGACAGTCACCAGCCAGCTTGATATTGGGTCAGCATGGTCCATAGTCATTTTCTCTTTTCCCCAGTTGCTGGATATAGCGATGTTTAAGCAAAAAGTAAATATAAGAAGGAAGATGAGTCTCTAATTTGGATTTGCCCTTCAACTATTCTACATTTCACCAAATCACAAAAGAGATTAAAGAGCTTCCGTCTGACCCAGAAAAAGCACAAAACCAAAGTGGACGCATGAAGTATGATCTATTCACAGCCGTCCTTTCTGCCAGGAGGGAGTTCTTGTGAGAGACTAGAGATTTTCAGAAAAAGACAACCATGGCAAAAAGCAAATAATCGTGACAGGTTTGTAATTACTTGTTCTACTCCAGCTATAGGCCCAGCCCCAGAAAGATGGCATTATATCTCTGAATTCTTTGCTAAAAGTAAAGACTTTTTTTGACAGTCCTGGGCTTGAACTCAGGGCCTGTGCACTGTCCTTGGTCTTAAGGCTAGAGCTCTAGCACTGGAGCCACATCACCACTTCTGGCTTTTTCTGAGTATTCGGTACCAAGGAATTGAACCTAAGTCTTCATGTATGCTAGGCAAGCACTCTACTTCTAGGGCAAACTCCCAACCGAAACTGAGACTTTTATTATGGGGTCCTCTCCACATGTGACTAACTATGGCACATCCATTCATCTTTGCATTGTGCACCGCAAGAAAAACCAGAAACATCAACCTCTTATCTGTGGACAATATGGAAAATTCCTTCACCAAAAATAAGAGCAAAAACAAAACACATACTTTGAGATTTCTTATAGATTTCTGGGTCAAAAACAACATTTAAGTGGCTATTTT
Organism: Megascapheus bottae; assembly: GCF_031878675.1. NCBI lineage: Eukaryota > Metazoa > Chordata > Mammalia > Rodentia > Geomyidae > Megascapheus > Megascapheus bottae. The sequence continues at coordinate 59,210,056 of NC_143518.1, read as the reverse complement.
AAAATCAAATTAAAGAATTTTTTATAACAGGAAACTATCTTAACAATGACACCTCACTTCCTGTAACTACAAATAAATTCCACACAGCCCCACGTTTACCAGGGCCAACAGCCATGGTGCCCATATCTGAGCCATTTTCTTTTTTTTTTTTTTTTTGCCAGTCCTGGGCTTGAGCTCAGGGCCTGCGCACTGTCCTTGGACTTTCTCAAGGCTAGAGCTCTACTACTTGAGCCTCAGCACCACTTCTGGCTTTTTTCTATATGTGGTACCGAGGATTCGAACCCGGGTCTTCATGCATGCTAGGCAAGCACTTTAACCACTAGGCCAAACTCTCGGTCCCTGAGCCATTTTCTAATACACATTTTCGTGTATTAGAAAATAAGCATGTTATCAAGACTGGTAGCTCACATCTATAATCCTAAGAGGCTGCGATCTGAGGATTACAATTCAAAGTCAATCTCAGCAAGAAAGCCCTTGAGACGCTTATCTTCACTAAACTACCAAAAAAGCTGGAAGTGATGTTGTAGCTCAAGTGCTAGTCTTGAACTCTTGAGCAAAAGAAGCTCAGAGATGGGGCCCACACCCTGAGTTCAAGCCCTAGGACTGGCACAGAATAAAGAAAATAAAAGACAGACAGAAAGAGAAAATAAGCCTGTTTTATATTCTGGGATCTTTATGGGGTTTTTTTTTTGTTTTTTGGGGTTTTTTTGCCAGTCCTGGGCCATGAACTCAGGGCCTGAGCACTGTCCTTGGACTTTCTCAAGGCTAGAGCTCTACCACTTGAGCCTCAGCACCATTTCTGGCTTTTTTCTATGTATGTGGTACCAAGGAATTGAACCCGGGTCCTTGTGCATGCTAGGCAAGCACTCTACCACTAGGCTAAACTCCAGGCCCAAGGATCTTTATGTTTTAAAAGACACGTGAATAATTGGAGAAACTAAAATATGTAAAATATAAACATTGGAGAAAGGTTTATGTGATCCTAATTGTCTCCAATTTTTTACTGAGACATTGTTGATGAATAATTGAAATGCTTTTCTAATCATGTTTTGTGCCAGTCCTGGGGCTTGAACTCAGAGCCTAGGCACTGTCCCTTAGCATTGTAGCCTACGGCTGGTGCTCTACCACTCAAGTCACAGCACCATTTCTAGATTTTTAGTGGTTAGCTGGAGATAAAAGTCTCATGAACTTTTCTGGTTGGGTTGGCTCTGAACCTTGATCCTCACATGTCAGCCTCCTGGATGGTAAGGGATACAGGCCTGAGCCCTGGATGCCTGACTTCCCAATCCAATCTTGTAATAGTAATCTCAACATCTTTACTTCACAAAATGTTGCCATTGTCCAGACAAAGGGTCTTCATTCATTTCCCTTCAGAGCCTAGAAGTAGCAGTGTATTAAGAGACATAGAAAAGAAAGAGATACAGAAACTAAGCAACAGAAATAAACACTGCTTTTCTTTTCTTTTTCTTTTCACCAGTCCTGGGGCTTGAACTCAGGGCGTGAGCACTGTCCTTGGGCTTTCTCAAGGCTAGCGCTCTACCACTGGAGCCACAGCACCACTTCCAGCATTTTCTGTGTATGTGGTACTGAGGAATCAAACCTGGGCCTGCATGCGTGCTAGGCAAGCACTCTACCTCTAAAGGGCCAAACTCCTGGCCTCTGCTTTTTTCTTTTAATATCCAAAGACCAGGACTCAACAGGGTACCTGCCTTGTTCCATGCGTGCCAACAGAGGCACAGCCTCCAAAGGGTGGGTTTCTTTCTTTTCTTTCTCTTTCTTTCTTTCCTTTCTTTCTCTTCCTTCTTCCTCTCTCTCTTCCTCTCCCTTTCCCCCCTTCCTTCCATTTTTTTTACAGCATTGCCTTTCTGCACAAAGCATGCAGACATGTAGCTTGGCCCTGACAGCATAGTTGGGCTTTGGGGTTACTGCCAGGATGCAGATTCTGGTCTCCTCTATAGACAAGCTACCTTGGGAAAATTGCTTCACCACTCCTGAGCCTCAGTTTCTTCATCTGTCAAACAGAACAATAAAAAAAGAATGTACCTACCTTTCAAAGAAAAGACTATAAAGGAAAGACTAAAAATGGCAATGCTTGTAAAGCACTCAGGATGCTCGTGCTGGCACTTACTAAATGCTGACCGCTGTTATTTTCTGACCCCTTCAGTAGTTAACGTGGCTTCAGCAGCTGGGACAGAGGGCAGAGGAAATGGAAGCCTTGGGTGGAAGAGGAAGGAGGGCGCCTGCGGATGTATTTACAATGTGAGGAGAAGTCATACACACAAGCGCAGAGATCAAAGCCTGAGAGCCTAGCAAAGAAAGAGGTGCATTCTAAACCTCACAGGATCAGAAGACTGGTGGGAGGGGCAGGTCTGCACTCTGAGAGCCTCTCACAGGCCTGTCCCGGCCGTCTGAAGGCATGGGTTCCAGTCTCACAGACACAGCAGCTTCTGCCTAGTAGGCCATCTTGCGGGCTGAGTACTGAAGGGGTACCAAGCTGGTGGACTCCATCAAATGGGGCCACATCTTCCCAAACTCTGAATATACTTCCCGTCATATAGCAGGGAACTGTGGTTCAGCCCTGGACCTAAACGTGTTCGAGAAGTAAATGTTGAACTGAAGGAAGAGTACATGCGCCCAGTGAATCATGCAAGCAATTTCCATCCGGCCTTTAGGGCAGAGGTGAGCCTTGAAACTACAGTCCCAGAACATAAATATTGGAATATTCCAGGTCTCAGCTGCAACTAACCAACTCTACAGCAGTGGAAAGCTGACATGGAGGATATGCAAATGAATGGGCGTGGTTGTGTTCTAACAAAACTTTACGTACAAACAACAATAAATATGTCCATATAGAAATGATGACGTTTATATGATGGTCTTCCATCATAAATTATATTCTGCCAGACACTGGTGGCTCATTCCTATATTCCTTGCTACTCAGGAAGATGAGATCTAAGGATCATAGTTCAAAACTGGTCCAGGCAGAAAAGTCCATGAGACTCTTATTTCCAATAAAAGCACCAAAAAACACCAGAAGTAGAGCTGTGGCTCAAGTGGTAGAGCACCAGCTTCTGGCAAAAAAGTTCAGGGATGGAACCATAGCCTGAAGTTCAAGCCCCAGGACCAGAATGAACAGAATAGAACCAAACAAATGACAATCAGCTCTGACTTCTGGTTCAGGAAATGAGCAGCGACAAGCAGAGAAGGGCAGGGAAATGCGTGTCTACCAGTATCTATGAAGTGTGGCGGAGAAGACAGCAGGAAAGAAAACCAGGCAGCCCTGCTCTTAGGAAGCACATGTTTTAAACAAGAGAGCAGATCACAAACAAGATAATTGCAGGCTGAGGGCTTAGAATAGAGGAAACAAGCAAGATAATGACTCAGGGCGTGGGAGGTCACTTTGTGGAGACATTGGCTCTCTGTCATATGTGATCCTCACCATGTTTAGCCCTCAAGACCCATCTGCACTGGAGGAACAGCAAAGTGACAGCTGAAGTTTCCCAAATGGTCCATGGAGAAGCCAAGACACAAACGCAGGCGCTATCTCTGGGTCCTGTGCTCTGTGGGGCTCCCAGAAAAGAGGCTTCCCTCTGACCCACAAGGCCTCCAGAGTGGCTGTCAGGATGACTGACGTCACATTGGAACCTGTGGGTGATTAAACAACAGCACCTGCCTGGCTGGGTGATGGTGTCTCACACCTGTAATCCTAACTATTCAAGAAGCTGAGATTTGGGGACCATGGTTCATAGCCAGCTCAGGAACAAAAGTCTGGAAGACTCTTATGTCCAATTAGCCACCAAAAAGCTGGAAGTAGAGCTGTGACTCAAGTGGCGGATTGCTAGAATTGAGCCAAAAAGCCAAGGGACAATGGCAGGGCCTGAGTTCAAGCTCCAGTTACCCCACCACACACATACCTGCCATACACTACTAACAGATGCTTTAAATTTTTCCCCCAAATAACCCCAATCAATGCCTGCACCATAAAGCAACAGGTTCCAACCTGTTTTGCATTCTGCCTCCTCTGCCGTCACCCTCCATATTTAATTATTATTACAACTAATCTGAATGGCTGATCCCATGTGCTTTGCAAACTACCTTGGAAAGCTGCCAAGGGGGGGATTCATAAAGAAGTCTGCCTCACCACAAAGCACAGCAACTTTCTTTAGGGATTGGAGTAGCGGAACCAAAGCTCTCCCTATACCCCTGGCACAGCTGGCAGCAAGGAAGGCTTTCATAGAAAATAAGTGTCTTAGATTCCAGTGTCGTTCTGTTCTTGCCTTACAACTATCTGCATAGATCTTTTCTTTGTCAAAATTGAAGAGCTTATGTCTGGGAAGTCATGAGTTTGTTTGGTTTGCCAGTATTGGGATGTGAATTCAGGGTCCAAGTATTATCCCTGAGCTCAAGGCTGGCTCTCAATCAATCGAGTCACGGCTCCAACTTTTTGTTTGTGAATTGGAGATATAGAGTCTCACAGACTTCCCTGCCTGGGCTGGCTTTGAACCTCAGTCCTCAGATCTCAGCCTCCTCAGTAGCTAAGATTACAGGTAAGAGCCACCAGCTCTAGGGTAAGCTTCAATTTTATAAGTCAGAGCCCAGTGGGCTGGAGGCACCGTCAGTGGCAATACAGTGCTTGCCTACCATGTGCGCTGGCCCAGGTTCCATCCAATACCAGGCATTAAATAACATAAAATGTAAATGTGGAAGGCAGGTAGCATGGCTCATGCCTGCAATCCTAGCTACTCATGAGGCTGAGATCTGAAGAGCACGGTTCTAAGCCAACCCAGGCAAGCCAGTCTGAGAGACTCTTATCTCCAATTAATCCAATTCGCCACTCTTAAGCATTCAGATGTGAGCCACGGGGCACAAAGTTCTAGCACAATAAAACAAACTAAAGGCTCCAGATGAAACTTTGCAGTGCTAGGCAACTCAGGGACTCAGGCCTGCTAGGCAAGCGGTCTACCACTACGCCAGACCCCAGGCCTGGATGTGGGGAACTCTTCCGTTAGGGCTGCTGCTTACTGTGACCAGGAAGAGAGGATTTATTAGACGAGAGGGAATGTGTATTTAGCAAACTGCATAAAATGTGAAATTTTAAATGATCTAAGGGAAAACTACCTACACACAAAGAAATGTGTGTTCCTAGTAGCCAGAAGTGGTTTCACTGGAAAACAACTAAGTGTAAAAGAGGTGAGGCCTGGAGCCGGGAGTTTGGCCTAGTGGTAGAGTGCTGGCCTAGCATGCACAAAGACCTGGGTTTGATTCCTTGGTACTACATGCATAAAAAAAAGCTGGAAGTGATGCTGAGGCTCAAGTGGTAGAGCTCTAGCCTTGAGAAAGTCCAAGGACAGTGCTCAGACCCTGAGCTCAAGCCCAGGACTGGCAAAAAAAAAAAAAAAAAAGAAACAGCTGGAAGTGGTACTGTGGCTCAAGTGGTAGAGCTCTAGCCTTGGGAAAACCCCAGAGCAGTGCTCAAGCCCAGAACATACACACACACTCACGTGATCACACACACACTCACGTGCGCACACACACGCACACACACGCACACACGCACACACACACACACACGCACACACACACACACAGGATCTGGTCATTTTTATGAACGTGTTTGGCAGGTTAGAGGTGGGGAATGGCAAGCAGGAGAGGAGAGGGGAAATCGCTGGAACCTGATACCATCACCAGGTCCTGACAGATAACAGAAGTTCACCAAGAGTCACCAGGGCAAAAGAGAAAAGAAGGAGTCAGCCAGGGCCCCACTCTAACTGCAGTGGGGAAGAGGAAGGCAAGAGTGGAACAAGGGAGAGAGGGTAGGTGACAATCTTACGCTGTCAGGAGCAGCTGGAGGTTTTGAAGACTGGGGTAGTAGCCGGAGTTGGGAGATGGACAAAAGACAATGCTCAACTAGAATAAAACACAGCAACAAAGCCCAGCACACGTCTATCATCCTAGCACTCAGGAGGACAAAATATGAGAATCACAATTCAAAGTCAGTCCAGCCAGGGAAGTCTTTGAGACTTTTTTTTTTTTTTTTTTTTTTTTTGCCAGTCCTGGGCTTGAGCTCAGGGCCTGAGCACTGTCCTTGGACTTTCTCAAGGCTAGAGCTCTACCACTTGAGCCTCAGCACCACTTCTGGCTTTTTTTTTCTATGTATGTGGTACTGAGGAATTGAACCCGGGTCTTCGTGCATGCTAGGCAAGCACTTTAACCACTAGGCCAAACTCCCAGCTATCTTTGAGACTCTTAATCTCCAATTAGAAGGCAAAAAGAAAAGGTCAGAAGTGAAATTATGGTTCAAGTGGTAGAGTGTCAGCCTCGAGTAAAAAAGCTAAAGGACAGAACTCCAGTCCTGAGTTCAAATCTCAGTACCAGCACCAAGAAAAAAACAAAGCAACTATTAATAAAGAACAGATTATCTAAGAATCTTTTTTTTTTTTTTTTGTCGGTCATGGGGCTTGAACTCTGGGCCTGGGTGCTGTCCCTGAGCTCTTCAGCTCAAGACTACCACCCTATCCTTGAGCCACTGCACCACTTCCAGTTTTCTAATGGTTAATTGGATATAGTTTCATGGACTTTAGTGCCCTGGCAGGCACTGAATGCAATTCTCAGATCTCAGCCTCCTGAGTAGCTAGGATTACAGGCGTGAGCCACCGCACCCAGGAAAATGATCACATCAGAAAGAAATTCTATTGTTCGCCTTTCTTTTCTTTTTTTTTTTTTTTCTTTTTTTTTTTGTCAGTCCTGGGGCTTGAACTCAAGGCCTAAGCACTATCCTTGGGCTTTCTCAAGGCTAGCACTCTACCACTTGAGCCACAGTACCAGTACCACTTCTGGCTTTTTCTACATTTGTGGTACCAAGGAGTCGAACCAGGGTCTTTGTGCATACTAGGCAAGCACTCTATCACTAGGTCAAACTCCCCGCCCTCCTTCCCTTCTTTCTATGTTCATTTCTAAAGATTGATCTTCGTTTCTCCTCTAGCCAAACAGGCCTTTTCATCTGGGCCTTTCTCCCTTTCCTGGGTGCAGTCTCTACCTCTCTGCATCTTTGCCCTCTGCCTACAATACTGCCTTCCAGAGATGAATGCCCTGCCTTGTCTTTGCAGCCTGGCTATCAAAATGCTGTCAGTCCCTCCCAAAACCAGAATCTCTGACACTCGTGGATGGCATCTTTAATCCCTTTCCATTCTGTGGCTACCGCTCTGGGTTTCCCTCAACACATTACTATTGCATTCTATGCCCCCCCAAAAAAAAAACCCACGGATGGGGAGGCCAATCCCACAGACAGCTGGACTCAGGAGAATGGGGTTGGGATGGGGGCTGCAAACCTTGAGACCATTGCAAAATCCCATGCACAGGTGTGCATTTTTCTGGGAGAGGAGATGACTAATACCTTAGATTCCCAAGCTCCCCAAACTGAATTCAATCCTCATTGATCCTTCTGTCCAATCCACCCTGCAGGAACCTCCAGCTCCAAGTCTCTTCAGTGCCCAGGAAAGAGCCTTGAAACCTGGCACCCGTGGCTCACACCTGTAATCCAAGATTTAGGATCTCTGTTGGAAGCCAGCCTGAGCAGACAAATCCTAGACACTATCAAATCCAATTAACCACCAAAAAGCTACCAAATGGTAGAGCACCAGCCTGGGCAGAAAAAGCAAAGTAAGGGAATAGTGTCCTACCATGAGTTCAAGCCCCAGTACTGGCTGGCACGCACACGCACGCATGCACTCACGCACACAAGCACAGAAAGAGGAAAAAAAAAAGCTTTAATCGTCCAGCCTACACAATAATGAACATGATGGGCTGAGAATGTGGCTTAGTGGTAGAGTGTTTGCCTAGCATGCATGAAGTGCTGGGTTCAATTCCTCAGTACCACATACACAGAAAAAGCTGGAAGTGGTGCTGTGGTTCAAGTGCTACAGTGCTAGCCTTGGGCACAGAGAGGTTCAGGGACAGTGCCCAGGCCCTCAGTTCAAGTCCCAGGATGGGCCAAAAAAGAATGAACATGAAAGTGGATTTGCTGCATTTTGCTCAGGACCCCTCGGTGTCTTGCACACTACCAAGGCCAGGATATGGGAGCTGAGATGCGGGATGCAGGTCTGTGCAAGTCCTCACGCGGCCTGACTCACAGCCATCCCGGGCAGTGATTGTCTCATTTCCTATTTCTGCAGCTGGAAAACGGTTCTCCCCTTATCTACCCAGTGAGGAGGCTGTAGCCAAAACAGATGACACAGAAATACTTGGTGAACTCCTCATGAGGTGGTGTCTTTGCCAATCCTTCCATCAGAGTCTGTGGCCGCGAAGCCTGCAGTGGCTATTTTGATGTCCTGTCTTCATCCAGACCTAACATATTTCCAAATGTGCTCAGATTTAGCATCGGGGCTAAGATTATCTTGGTCTGGAATGCACTCTGACCACACTGCAGAGAGGCGCTTCTCAACCACTGGTGACCAGAATTCCCATAAAAAAAAAAAAAAAATGAAACATCTCATTCCTTTTAAAAACAAAACAAAAAAGTGTATTGTAAAATCAAGAGATTTTGGTTGTTGTTTGCCTTTGCAAAATGCACTACTCAGGAAAAAAGCAAATCAGAGATGAACTCACAGCAGTGGGAATGAATTTCAAATGCTCTCTGCCAAGAGAAGCCAGACAAGAGTCCAGGGTCACAACTGCATTTACACTCGGTGCTAGAAAGGCAGGCCATTTCATACAGCAGCCATGGTGAGCAAAAGCTAGAAATGGAGGAGCAGAAGGGGCTCTCTAGGGTACTATTAAAATTGAGCAAACAAACAACAACAAAACACCTGCAGGGTGCTGGTGGCTCATGGCTGTAATCCAAGAGAATCTGGAGACTAGCCCTTCAGAGCCAGCCTGGTCAGGCAAGTTCCTGAGACTAGAAAATGGAAAGTGGCATAGTGGCTTAAAGTGGTAGAGCTCTAGCCTTGAGCAAAGAGCTCAGGGTCTTAAGCCCTGCGTTCAAGCCTCATGACCAACCAAAATCTATCTATCTATGTATGTATCTATCTATCTATCTGTCTATCTATCTATCTATCTATCTATCTGGACTAGGAGGATTTACATATGAGCAAATGAAACATGCAACTCTCCAAGTCTATAAATGTAAGGCATTTCCTCTGCTCTGTCTTTCTCCCCACCACAGCAGTGAATAATGCTGATCCTACACAACCGCTGTCTGAAGATTACTACTTCCTTTCTTCTCTGCTTGTTGCAGTTATTGTCAAGAGCATTTCATAAGAGTATAAAAAATAATAAAAGCAAAAATCATATTAAGTGAAGTAAGCCAGACTCAAAGGAACTTAGGCTCAATGGTTTCCCTCATTCGTCATAATCAGTAGAAACCTTGGGCTCTACTAGATCTGCAATAGAGCAAAATCTTGATACATAAGGCCATATAATGTGAAGCTAATTGAAAGGACCTCCAGGATATTGAAACAAAAGCCATATAATGAATGATTGTTGTCCTTAATGTACTATGTTGTCTCTCATCTCCTTTGCTGTCCCTTGGTTATCTCATATTGGTATAGTATCTCACTTTGTTATCTGATATATTAAATTTATTTGTATTTGGATATTTGAAATTTGATAGGGAAGGGGGGAAAACCAAGACGGGTGGGGGGTGTGGGGGGGAGGGAAATGGGTACCAAGACATGTGAAAGGGTATCAATGTATGTGAATTAATGCACCTTCTATCTGGCAAATATCATGTAACCCTTTTACTAATTACAATAAAAAAATTAAAAAAAAATAATAATAAAAGCAGGTTTCAATAAACAAAGTGAATGAATGAGAAGAAGTTGTTCACTGAAAATGGTTATGGGAATTTCAGGGCTGCCCTTAGTTCCATCTATGTCTGCTAATAAAGCGTAAGCCAGCCTCATCTTCATCCAGGAAGCAGAGACGACCCTTCAGCCTGTCTGACCCATTTCCTTTAGCATTGGAAGTCAATTGCCTTATTAACTCTCTCATTCTAATCAAACAAAAAACAAGAGAAAAACAAAAAACACCTTAGGGCCAGGAGTGTCCTAGTGGTAGAATGCTTGTCTAGCATGCATGAAGACCCAGGATAGATTCCTCAGTACCACGTTTATAGAAAAAAGCCAGAAGCAGTGCTGTGGCTCAAGTGATAGAGCTCTGTCCCCGAAAAAGCTCAAATACAGTGTTCAGGTCCTGAGTTCAAGGCCCAGGACTGGAAAACAAAACAAAACACCTTAGACGGTACCAGTAGCTCATGCCTGTAATCCTAGCTACTGGGTGGGTTGAGCTCTGAGGGGGTTGTAATTCAAAGTAAGCCTGACCAAGAAAGTTCATTAGACTTTTACCTCTAATTAACCACCAAAAAAGCCAGAAATGGCTCAAGTGTTGAAACACTGACACTGAGCACAAAAGCTCAGGGACAGAGCCCAGGATCTGAGTTCAAGCACCAGGACTGTCTCAAAACAAAACACAAGCCACTCTTCCCTTGAATCATCCAGTCAGATTCAAAAGAACACTGGCCAGCCTGTTGATCCATCCCTAAGGCCTCCTGCTAAAAGTCTGTCTACACCTCTGCCATGTGAGCAACAGGCTATGTAGAAATAAGCCCGGGTGCAGTGTCCCGCTGAAAATTTCCCACAAAATTCTACAGAACTACTGCAAAACTCGTAGTTTGCTGGAAGAGAAGGGCCACAAAGCTGGGGAAAAAAACAGGGGGCCAGGCTTCCTGGAGCCACACCCAAAGCAGCTGGTTTGCAGGATATTTGCACACCACCAAAAGAACCTCTCTATCCTCTCCTTCCTCACCTCCCTACCGGAAGGAGCTTTGTTCCTTTCCTCTACAAACACGCTCAAAGCAAGGCCATCTTGAGATACCAGCTACCTTTACATCACTTCTCCCCGGAGTTACCAAACACCACCTCTATCAGTACTCTAACTTCTTAAGAAAGCCATCCCTAACTTCCTTCTTCACGGTTATGTTGGTTGTTTGGGCTATTCTTGTTTTGTTTTGTAGTACCAGATATCAAACCCAGAGCTTTGGGCATGCTAGACACACCATCTGCCACCAAGCCATTTCACCTCTTGCCTCCAATTCCCTCCCTAAGCCCTCAAAACTGTTTCCAGGCACTAGTCTCCTCATTGGACTGCACTTAATTCCTTCAGATGGATGGTGCCAAAGTAAAGACGCACAAGGACCACCGGCAGGCGATGTGGAGGTCTAAGCTTACTTGATTGTGAGTCTCCCCTCGCCTCACTTTGTCCCCCTCTTACCTCAGGTTCTCATTTTTATCTTCCTTCTTAGTTCTTTTCCTACTTAATCAAGCCATTTTCTACTGGGTTTTAAGCATTGTCGTTCATGACTATCTTGTTTGCCCCTATACAATTTCTAATTTGATATCTAATTTGTGTGTGTGTGTGTGTGTGTGTGTGTGTGTGTGTGTGTGTGTGCCAGCACTGGCTTGATTTCAGAGCCTCATATTTTCCCCTGGCTTTTTTTTTGCTCAGGCCTCATTTACCACTTGAGCCATGCCTCCAGTTCTGGCTTTTTGCTGGGTAACTAGAGATAAGAGTCTCAAGAGATTTGTCTGCCCAGGCTAGTTTCAGAACCATGACTGCTGTATCTGCTTCCCAAGTAGTTTTAGGAACCACCAGTGCCTGGCTTTCATATCTAACTGTTTTTATCCTAAGCTCAAAAAGAATCCAGCTTATAGTGCTTTTACTTATGTATGATGTTCTTCCAAAATCAGAATATTACATCACTTTTGTTTCCATTTTAATTTCTATTTTCATTCCACTTTTACCACAGATATTTTATATCCTATACCATGCAACTAATTCTTAAATGCATTTACGTAAGTTGATGGCTTTCGGTGTATTATGCTTGCAACCATCACCCCAAAAAGAAACTTTGTACAAGCAGCAGTCACTTCCCATTTCTCCCCTTACCACATCCCTGAGTAACCACTAATCTACTTTCTATCAATGGAAGCGGACCTGTGAATTCTAGAGGCGGAGCATGAGGATCATGAGTTTAAGGCCAGCCTTGTCTACATATATGAAAAAAAGTGAAGAATTTCTTATTCTGAATATTTCCTACAATTAATATTGTGTAATAGGTGGTGTGTTGTGGTTAGACTCTATCACCTATATAATGTTTTGAAGGCTCACCCATGTTGTAGCAGTATTTCATTGTTGTCATGCATGGCAGAGAAGATCTAATCATATTCAAATGTATGGATAATGGTGACTACTTGGGTTGTTTCCATTTGGGAACTATTATAAGAAAACCCTTTTAGGTGTCTTTTTGTGTTAGCCACAGATCTTAATTTGTGTGTGTGTGTGTGTGTGTGTGTGTGTGTGTGTATACTGAGGCTTAAACTCAGGGCCTCCAGGTATCTTGCTTCATTTTTTTTTTTCACTCATGGCAACACAATATTCTACCTTTTTTTTTTTTTTTTTTTTTTGGTGGGTCATGGGGCCTGGGCGCTGTCTCTGAGCTCTTCAGCTCAAGGCTACTGCACTACCCCTTGAGCCAAGCCCTACTTCCCATTTTCTAGAGGTTAATAGGAGATAAGGGTTTCAGATCCTTTTGTTCCCGGGCTGGCTTTGAACCTTGATCCTCAGATCTCAGCCTCCTGAGTAGCTAGGATTGCAGTCGAGAAATACTGCACCCGGCACACTCTACTTCTTGAGCCACATCTGGTTAAAGATAAAAGGGTCGGGGCGGGAGTTTGGCCTAGTGGTAGAGTGCTTACCTAGCATGCATGAAGACTCGGGTTCGATTCCTCGGTACCCCATATTCATAGCAAAAAAGCCAGAAGTGGTGCTGAGGCTCAAGTGGTAGAGTGCTAGCCTTGAGAAAGTCCAAGGACAGTGCTCAAGCCTCAGCTCAAGCCCAGGACTGGCAAAAAAAAAAAAAAAAAGATAAAAGGGTCTCTCAGACTGTTCTGTCCCAGCTGGCTCTGAACTAGAATCATCACAATTCAGGATCCTTAGTAGTTAGTATTATCTACATGAGCCACTGACCAGTGCTCAGCTCCTTAAATTACTTATATGCCTTAAAAATATTTTATTGTTGCCAAGCACAGTGGCTCATGCCTGTAATCCTAGCTACTCAGGAGGCTGAGATCTGAGGATTGAGGTTCAAAGCCAGCCTGGGCACTAAAGTCTACGAGACTCTTATCTCCAATTAACAACCAGAAAATCGGAAGTGGTGCTGTGGCTCAAGGGGTAGGGCAGAAGTCTTGAGCTGAAGAGCTCAGGAACAACAACTAGGCCCAGAGTTCAAGTCCCATAACTGACAAAAAGAAATTATAGTTAATCCCTTCATGTAGCATTTCTACAAAACTATGACAGGGGGGGCTGGGAGTTTGGCCTAGTGGTTAAAGTGCTTGCCTAGCATGCATGAAGACCCGGGTTCGATTCCTCGGTACCACATACATAAAAAAAAGCCAGAAGTGGTGCTGAGGCTCAAGTGGTAGAGCTCTAGCCTTGAGAAAATCCAAGGACAGTGCTCAGGCCCTGAGCTCAAGCCCAGGACGGGCAAAAAAAAAACTATGACAGGGCTTGATGCAGCACACACACCAATGATCCTAGATGGGGGCTGGAGGATTTGGACTTTGAGGCTAGCCTACACTCTGGTTTATATAACAAGACCGGGGGGAGGGAGGAAGCAAAACAGAAAGCTATGGGTATAAATTAAATAAATGTAAGATTTTTGTCACCATAATACCCTAAATACACAAAATGTTATCCCTGATTAAGTCATACATCCTGATTATAAGTTATATGTAATAATTAATCAAAGCATATTATAAACTTAAAACATACCTAAACACCAATGTCTAAGGCTGGAGGAATGCTTTGGCAGTAGAGTTCTTGGCTAGCATGCACAAGGCTTAGGTTCTAGGCTTAGTACCAGAAGAGAAAAACAAGGAAATTTTTCTTGAAAAACATACCCCTCAATGAGTTGAACCAACGGATCTGCAGATAGCTTTGTGTTACAATCTGGAATAATCTCATTACAAACTTCTCTCTTTACAGATACCTCCTGAGAAACTCCTTCCTAACAAGAGAGGTGGGGGGGGCAGTCTAGCCACAGAGATGTCACTCAGGTCTTTGGAATCCCTGAAGCCCCCAAGTGGCTTCACAACCTGTTCCCTCTTCCAGTGTGTGGAAGGCCAGCACCCAGAGACCCAGACTTGCAAGGGGAAGTGTCACATGTCATCTACCCTCTACTACCCACACTCTTATATCTGCCCAAGATTCGGAATACTTACCTTCCTCTCCTCTCCCTTATTTACTAACTTTCCCAGAAGATCACACAATAAGCTAGCAGGAGAGCATCTTTAAGTGAGCAACTTCTTGCAAATAGGGCATAGACTCATTCCCAGGGATATTCATTTCAGAAGAGTAAATACATGGATGGTGATGTGAAAATCGCTTCCCTTACCCAGAAGCCCTGCTTTAACTCACCTCATGTCCTTGACTCTCCACCACTCAGCTCCTGCTCATCTCCTTCGTCCCGATCTGCAGCCCGAAGGTCACAGTCTGTGCCTCACTTGGCTCCCGCTCAGCCAGGCTAATGTGATGCATGGTGTATTCTGTTAATGTTGTTTACACGTGCTGAGCATAGAGCACCCCGCTCTACCTCTGAGATCTACTTGCACCCAAAACGAACTTCCGGTGTTGCTCTTAAACCCATCCCATCTGCAAGTTCCTGGTGTCAGGTGTGGCCAGTTCCTACCCTCCAGGTGCCTGAGCAGAGCGCTAGAGTCCTTAGCCTCTCTTTTCCAGTCAATTCCATTTCCCATCAAGCCCTCAATCTAACTGACTACACCTTCAAAATGTGTATGAATCCATTTGTTTTCCCCCATGCTACCATGTTCCCTGGTCTGAGCTACGTTGGCTAGGATGGCTCTTGGCCATCTTGGTCTTTTCTTCTTCTCAACGCAGCCATCAGTGAGGTTTTACAGTCAGTGACTCCACTCAAAACCCCGTGGTGGATCTGTGATGCTTTTAAGGTTAACATTTGAAGTCCCTGAAATGGTGCTAAATAATGGGATGGGGGGGTGTGGTTGCAGGGAAGAGTCCTGCCTAGTATCCCGAGGCCCTGCATTTGACCCTCAGCACTGTAAAGAGAAAAGGTGGCCAGGTCCCACTGGCTCATACCTGTAATCTTAGCTACCCAGAAGGCTGAGACCTGAGGACTGAGGTTCTAGCCAGGCCGGGCAGAAAACCATGAGAAAATTATCTCCAATTAACCAGCAAACAGCCAGGAGTGGAGGCATGGTTCCAGGGGTAGAGCACCAGTCTTGAATCAAAATGCCAAGAGAAGACAAGGTCTCGAGGTCAAGCCCCAGTACTGCCACACACACAACGTGGGTTTTGCTAAGTCAGATCCCTCACCTCAATTCCCTAACCTCCTGCAGGATGTCCTCGGGGTCCTCCCCTCGCTTGTTCCTAGGTCTAACCTGAGGCCATTTCCCTCACTGTGTCCCCACTTGAAAACCTTTACCTAGATGTGGGTGCCTTACTGAGCACCGACTGTTACCTGACTGAGTACTTCCCTTCTCTGCTGTCCTGTGGGAGGGGAGAGCCACGTGGGGCAGGGATGCAGGCTTCTGCCTGTGATCCTCTGGGCTCCTCGATAGGCCCTGCCTCCCAGGAAGTGAGGATGGACAATCCACTTTCTTTGCTTCGCTTTGCTTTGCATACTCAGGACCTCAGCTCACAAGCAAGCGCTCCATGTACCACTCAGGTCACACACAGGCTCTAAGAAAACTGTGCCTGATCAGGAAGCCTGTGAGCAAGTGAGGATTAACCTCTGTGAGCAGGGTACCGGCAGCCCTCTAGCTACTCTTCCGTTACTAACCCAGGCCAAGTGCGGGCATCAGGTAGGAAGAGGGGAGGCTTTTGATTTAGGGGGTTTTAGCTTTTGTGTTTAAATTGTCCAATCAACATTAGTAACTAGATCAAAACACAACACACACAACAGCTCATGGACAACATTTTCACCTGTAGGTGTTAAAACAGGAGGGGGAAAAAGTGTTTTAAGTTCAATCTTTCTTCCCTTTTTCCCAGCCTTTGTTTCATCCCCTCCACCCACGACCCCACGTTTGATGGGCTTGCTGACCAGCAGGTGACATTCTTTCTGAGGAGTCACTTTTACAGCTCAGCTGGGAAGCGACCTGCGGGGCCTGAGTCACCAGACCGCCAGCAGCACCCCTCGGGGGCCCAAACTTTCCCTCGGTGCTAACCAGGGATGTGGAGAAGAATGGCTAGTCTCTCTGCAGAACCTCACAAATACAATTTCCTAAGGATGGAGTGAAAGCAACGAAAGCCCAAACCGGTGACTGGCCATCGTGCCAGGCCCAGAGCTGGCAGTCTGGGAGATGTCACGGGGCCTGATGTCAGAGCACGCAGGAGCAGCTACCCCAGGCTTCTGTGGTAAACTTCCCCCTCACGGGGAGCCCAGGACCTCAGTCCACTCCCACAGCAAGCTTTCGGATGAGCTCTCGGAAATTCATTCCGAGGGAATCACTTTTACATTACAAAACTACAAGACAAGTCTTATCTTTATCATCCACATTCCCAGCAAGAGTTCAACAAACTCTGAGTCTGAGGAAACGGAAGCTTCCGGTCACTTCCCCTATTAAGATATCTCTATGTCAACTTAACTACACCATCAACATAGGAAAACAGACCTCCAGCTCCCAAGATCAGATGTGCTCTTAAATATACTTATTCAATCTTTCAAAGGAAAACTGTACCAAACTCTTTGTTATGCAAAACTTGCAGATACGGATTTTCCAGGGGTTTTTTCTGTTCGTTTGTTTAACATGGCAAGACAATAACTATTACCATTTACATTCATTTTCACTTTCTAGGCCCTGGCAGAAATAGTTAAACAAGTTCACCAACAAAGCACTTATCACACTATTAGTTGGAAAGTGTTACAGAAATGACTTGCTCGTGTGCTCGCTCTCGCTAGCTCTTTTCCAGGCTCATTCATATTCAATAACATTGTATCGGTGCCTCTGAAGTACTTTTCCTAGGTGAAATGTTTTGCCCTACAAAGACCAGTGACTCAGCACACGCCAGCTGGAGAGCTCAGAGGTGGCATGCACTTGTGCCCTTCACCTTTTGCAAGTTCTGCTGCGAAGATAGGATTTTTTTTAATGTTTTTAAGATTTGAAAGGTCAAAAACTTCCTTCACCACAACCAAAAAGGACAACTGCAGGAGATAAATAAGATTGTCATAAACATCGTCCTGGTGGCTAAATTAAATTAAATTAGCATTTAAATTGCCCCCTTGGGCGCGAGGAAATACCTCTAAATGCTAAACCAGAGGAGAGCCAGTGCAACTCACATCTCTTTTCACTTATTGTTTTCAGGGGTGCCTGTGTACCCACTCAGCGTAGAGTGGGAAGGAGTCTGGGAGAAAGCTAACGCTGTTTACAAAGCAGCTAACCTGTTGGGTTTTTAATTAAAAGGCAGAAAAGCTGAGCGATGTGTCCAGGTTGAACAATTACCCTCTCCCTGTGTTTTGGGTACTAACAGTGGCCAAAGCTTGCGGAGGATCAAAAGCACTGGGGCAGGGGTGTCTTGTTCGCTTGATTTTTATAAGGGTAGATTTATAATGTCCTTCCCATTTCAGATTCTGATCGAGATGAGACCAGTGAGCTGTAAAACACTCACCCAGGTGACTTCCTTCCTTCTGGTCCCCAAGGCTGGGTCTGGGGGTTCCACCATGCTGACAGAGCAGAAGAGAAGGCAGATCTGTTTAAAAGGAGAGGTCTACCTTCCTGCCCGCCGGAAGCCAACTGCCAGGGGAGGGCCAGACCACCGCCACGGGGTGGAGGTGTAGAGGTGATCAGATCTCCCTCACATTCATCACTGACCCAACAACCGCGAGCTCGCCAATGAAACCCTACCTTTAAAGTTATTTTAGAACATGGCCTTGTCTGGTGGTTCCTGTTTACAGTGATGAGTGGCTGCATCTTTACACCAGTAACAAAGGCTGCTCCTCCCGCCCCTGGTGCTAATTTCCTTCTACTCTTACAGTCTCCAGAGCGAGCCCTCTAAGTAGCTAAGGCTGTCCCCATTTCAGAGACAGTGAGACAGTCCCCATTTAGGAGCAATGAGGGAAAGTGCTGCAATGGGAATGCACAGCTTAAGCAGAAAGAGCTGGCTTGACTGGTGAGGGGCTGGGGGTCAGTTAATCTCCACATGTTCACAACCGACTACGCTACAGGGGGCAGGGGCACCCATCAATCCTGCCTTGGCTCAGCTACTCTTCCACTGTCTCCTCTTTTCCCGTGTGTGTCAGTCCTGGGGCTATCTCTGAGCTTTGGCTCAAGGCTCGTGCTCTACCATTTGAGCCCTAGCTCTACTTCTAGCTTTTTGGTGGTTCATTGGAGATGAGTCTCATGGACTTTCCTGCCCATGCTGGCTTTGAACCTCAATCCTTAGACCTCAGCCTCCTGAGTAGCTAGGATTACAGGCTACTAGTGAGCCACGAGTGCCTGGCACATCTGTTTACTGTATGTGAGAGTAAGTCTGCCCCTGGGCCATTGTGCAAATGAAATGAGAGTACATGCATCTGTACAGGTTCTTGCTCTGAGGTGAAAAGACTGATGATGATGATGACTATGACACTGGTGACAGGGTCACACTGATGGCTGGCTGGCTGCACGCTGAGCATGAGCAGGACAAGAGTAACAGGCTATAAGTCCATTCTGCATGGGTGAGTGAAGGCACATGCACCCTTTAGCAGTGGGCTCAGAACAGGACCTGGTGTGGAGAGGCCATGAGTTTGATTTGTGTGTATGTGCTGGGAATGTCTACTAAAATTTGTCTCATTAACAGTTGGACATACAGTTGGGAATATAACTTACTGGTAGAGTGTTTGCCTAGCATACATGCAGCCCTGGGTTTGATTCCTCAGTACCATATACACAGAAAAAGCCAGAAATAGCATTGTGGCTCAACTGGTAGAGCCCTAGCCTTGAGCAAAAGAAGCTCACGAACAGTGCCCAGGCCCTGAGTTCAAGCCCCAGGGCTGGCAAAAAAACAAAAAACAAAAACAAACAACAACAAAAAAAAAAAACGAAAAGAAAAGAAAAAGAAAGTTAGACATACAAGCTGAGCACTAGAATCTTATGCCTGAAATCTCAGTTACTCAGGAGAATGAGATCTAAGGATCAAAAGGATCAAGGTTCAGGTAAGCTTGGGGAAGTCAAGTCCATGAGACTCTGACCTCCAATTAACTACCAAAAAGCCAGGCATGACACTGTGACTTAAACTGGTAGAACACTAACTTGGAGCTCAAAAGTTCAGGGACAGCATACAGGAATTGAGTTCAGACCCCAGGACTGCTCCCCCCCCCCCCAAAAAAAAGAGTTGGACAATCGTGAGAGAGGTGAGATGTGTGAGTGAGCCAGTTGGAATCAGATCAGGAGCCTTGGAGTGAGATGCAGGAATAATCATCTGAAGGGCAGACTGTATGCAAAATGAAAAGTTGTAATCATCAACAACTGTGCACCAAGGACCAAAGACATGCCAGGCACAAACCAACCCACCGAGAATTCATGTGACCTGGGACACACAGCTAGTGGAGCAATCTGAGACCCAAGAGCTGCAGTTCCTGAAGGAAGGAGGCAGGTAGAGGTGGTAGTCCTGAGAGCCTGTGGTCACAGAGCTAGCTCCCAGATCATGGGAAGCCTTCCAGCAGATGCTAGGGCAGATGTTAGGAAATCTGCCACACGACTCTTATGCTGGAGGAAAAGCCCCTGGGCAAGACAGGCCTGGTGTCCAGTTATCAAAGTTCAGTGAGGAAAATGTGAAATACACCGTACAACACGGGGCGGAGGTGAAGGGTGATAAGACTTCCTGAAACCAGCAGCTCATCCTTGTAACCTGAGCTACTCAGGAGGCTGTGAGCTAAGGACTATAGTCCAGGGAGAAAAGTTCAGAAGATGCTTATCTTCAATAAACCAGCAGAAAATCAGGCATAGAGACTGGGCTCAAGTGGTAGAGTGCCAACCTTGAGGGAAAAAAAGCTAAGAGAGGGGACCAGGAGCTTGGCCTAGTGGTAGAGTGCTTGCCTAGCATGTACAAAGACCCCAAAGACCCCAGTTCGATTCCTCAGTACCACATACACAGAAAAAAGCTGGAAGTGGTGTTATGGCTCAAGTGGTAGAGTGCTAGCCTTGAGAAATCTCAAGGACAGTGCTCAGGCCTTGAGTTCGAGCGCCAGGAGTGGCCACAAAAAAAAAAAAGCTAAGTAAGAGAGGCCACTCTGGTCCTGAGTTGGTGCCTCAGAACACACACACACACACACACACACACACACACACACACACACACACACACACACACACACACACACCCCCCTAACCGACTACACCAAAAACATTAGCAAGTATTTGTTATTTGCTGTCTTTTTACCTCAAGTAGCTTCATACAAATATAAACCCCACCTACAAATGCCAGCTGTACTGTCACTAATTCTGTGACCTGGGATCTAGTCATAACTTGTATGAACCCCATTTTTGCTCCTCTGTAAAACAGGACTAATCTATAAGTCAGAGATTCCCCTGAAGAAGAGGAGACATGTCCATGTCATGATCTCTACCATCCAGAGTCATCTCCGGAGCCCGTGAGCCCAGGGAAGGTCCCTATGGCAGCTAATGTAGAAGGACCTCTTCACAAAAGCTGAAAGCTCAGCTGGGTTCGTGTCCTGGGTGTCTCCCTCTCCTGCCTGGCCACCCAGCCACAAGGATAATTCTGTTCCTCAGCACACTGAACTCTCATGAGTCCCCCGAAAGCCTTTCCTGAGCATCTGCTCCTCACCTGTCCTTGCACATGCATGCATGTGCACACACACCCAAACCCCAGACCCCCATCTCACACTCTCATGCTAACATGGTTATAACTTTTTTTGTGATGCTTCAACCTATGGGAAATTATCTTGTTAGCTTGTTTTGTTTTGTTTTTTTTTTTAAACAAGTTTCTTTTCTATCCACCTCCACCCTCTGCTAAAAATTGTAGAAACCTAGATGTTGTCTTTCTTGCTCATTCTACTAGTCAAAGCACCTGGCAGGAAGTAAAAGAGCTCAATAAACATTTATTGAATCAATAAAGGAATGCAGAAAAGTACGATTAAAAGTTGCAGAGGCAGAAAGGTAAAGCCCATGTTGGTGCAGCTGGGCTCAGGTACATGAGGTGAGAGGACAGGGGCAGGGGCAAGAGCAGGGGCCTGGTCATGTGGCTGCAGGGTCAGAGGAGCGAGTGACCTGCAAGGTTTGGCCAGGAGAGCACGGGGCAGGGCTGGGCTAGAGAGAATTAGTCCAGTAACCTTGGACAGGGTGAGGTGTAACAAAGCTAGAAGACAAAAAAAAAAAACAGGAAGAAAATCATTTGCTACCCCTGGAACTGGCAAAGATAAACACTGGAGACTATGGGAATATTGTGTGTGTGTGTGTGTGTGTGTGTGTGTGTGTGTGTGTGTGTGCACTCCAGTCCCAGTCCTGGCGCTTGAACTCAGGGCCTGGGTGCTGTCCCTGAGCTTTTTTGTTCAAGGCTAGCATTCTATCACTTCAGCCAAAGCTCCACTTCTGACTTTTAAAAATATATCTAATTTGGGGCAGGGAGTTTGGCCTAGTGGTTAAAGTGTTTGCCTAGCATGCACAAAGACCCATGTTCGATTCCTTGGTACCACATATATAGAAAAAGCCAGAAGTGGTGCTGAGGCTCAAGTGGTAGAGCTCTAGCCCTGAGAAAGTCCAAGGACAGTGCTCAGGCCCTGAGCTCAAGCCCAGGACTGGCTTTAAAAAAAAAAAAAAAATATATATATATATATATATATATACCTAATTTATATATATATATACCTAATTACATATATATATACCTAATTACATATATATATATATATATATATATATATATATATATACCTAATTTTAGGGCAAGGAGTTTTGCCTAGTGGTAGAGTGCTTGCCTACCATGTACGAAGACCTGGGTTCGATTCCTCGGTACCATATACATAGAAAAGTAGCAAATGGTGCTGTGGCTCAAGTGGTAGAGCTCTAGCTTTGAGAAAGCCCAAGGACAGTGCTCAGGCCCCAAGTTCAAGCCCCAGTACTGGGGCAATATATGTGTATATGTAAGTGTGAGTGTGTGGGGGGGGGTATACCAAATTTCATTGTTATTATTAAAGCTGTACAGAAGGCTAGCATCTCATAAGGCAGGTAATTTGCAGTATCACCCCCTCCTCCACTTTCCCCCAATTTCCTCTCACTTCTAGCTTTTTGTTGGTTAACTGGAGTCTCAAAGACTTTCCTCCCTGGGTTGGCTTCAAACCACAGTACTCAGATCTCAGCCTCCTGAGATCTCAGCTAGGATTACAGGTGTGAGCCACCAGTGCTGGCTGTGTACTTTTAACTGATGAGAATCTTCCCACATTATTAAAAGAACTAAAAAAAATCCAGTCACGTGTGGATCACATCTATAATCTTAGCTACTTAGGAGGCTTCGATCTGAGCCAGCCTGAGCAGACAGCACTGATACTCCAATGAACCAGCAAAACGTTTGAACTTCAAGGGGGGGGGGGCGACGTGGCTCATGCCTGTAATCCTAGCTACTTAGGAGGCTGAGTTCTGAAGATCAAGGTTCAAAGCCAGCCCAGGCACAAAAGACCTGGAGACTCTTATCTCCAGTTGATCACTAGAAAAAACAGGAAGTGGTGCTGTGGCTCCAGACGTAGGGTGGTAGCCTTGAGCACAAGAGCTCAGGCACAGCACCTAGGCCGAGTTCAAGCCCCCTGAACCACAAAAAAAAAAGTTTGAACTTTTGATGTGGCAAGCTGCCAGCTGTGAGGAGAAAAGCTGACAGACAGTACCAGGTCCTGAGTCAAAGCCCAAACACTAGCCATACACCTGTGGCCACTGGGAAGGCAGAAGCAGGAGAATGTGAGTTTGAGGACAGCCTGGGCTACATAGCAATATCCTATTTCAACAATGTAATAATAAGTAAGACTTGTTTGTTTATAGGCAAGGTCTCCCTCTCCAGCTAACTTGAGGAGGAACTCAAGATCCTCTTGCCTCCAGGCACCACACTATCAGATTTACTGTTCCATAAAGAATGAAGTTATGTGGTTTGCAGAAAAATGCATGGAACTGGAGATGATCCAGTTGAGTGAGATAAGCCAGGCTGAGAGAGATAAATACTGCATGTTTTTGCTTGTAAGCAAAATCAAGACCTAAAGAGTAATAGTAATAATAAGAGATCATTCCAAAAGGTAGACTCAACCAGCCCTGATGGCTCCATGCCTGTAATCCTAACTACTCTGGAGCCTGAGATCTGAGGATTGTGATTTGAAGCCAGCCAGGGTACAAAAGTCCAACCAAAAAACCAGCAAAAAAAAAAAACCAAAAAGCCAGAAGTAGAGCTGTGGCTCTAGTGGTAGAGCACTTGCCTTGAGCATAAAAGATCAGGGGCAGTACCCAGGCCCTGAGTTCAAGTCCCAAATCCACCACAAGAAGAAGAAAGGTTGACTCTGATGTGGAGAGAACTAATGGGAAGGGGACTGAGAAAGGAGAGGGGAATATCTTGAAAGCCAGGCGCAGTGCCTCACGCCTGTAATCCTAGCTACTCAGGAGACTAAGACCTCATGATCTCAGTACAAAGCCAGCCTGGGCACTAAAGTCCAGGACCAGAGTTCAAGTCCCATGACTGACAAAAACAAAAAAAATCTCATTAACTTTCCTGCCCAGGCTAATATCAAACTACAATCCTCACATCTCAGCCTCCTGAGTAACTAGAATTACAGGAGTATGCCAGACTTTTTCTTCTTTTTAAAGTATGAACAGTTCTCTTTGTCTTTGTTTCCAACAGGTAAGGAAACACATAAGCTGCTGTACTCAACAAAGACCACTGTCTTTCTTGGAGATGGACGTAAAGTTCCAGAAAGCATGGAAGTCTTGCCTCTGTTGACCAACCACCCACCCCAGTTAAGGCAGCAAGTTAAGAAGTTCTTTTCAGTGAGCAACATAGACGAACAGTACAAACCCAAATTTACACTGTAAACCTTTACTTCAAAATCAGACTCCCCATCCTACATGGAGACTATCAGCTCCAGACAGGCACTTGGGGCTCACACCTGTGATCCTAGCTACTAAAGAGGCTAAGAAAGGTTTCTTTGTTTTTTCCAGTTGTGGGGCTTAAACTCAGGGCCTGGCCACTGTCCTTGGGCTTTTTCTCAAGGCTAGAGCTCTACCCTTGAGCCAAACACACTATGTCTAGCTTTTTTTTTCTTTGTATGTGGTGCTGAGGAATCAAACTTGGGTCTTCCTGCATGCTATGCAAGCACTATATCACTAGGCCAAACTCCCAGCTCCCACCCCCTTTTTTTAAAGGTACTGGAAAGAGGGTTAAAAAGAGATACATAAGTATTCCCAAGGAGGCTGAGATCTGAGGAACGCAGTTCAAAGCCAGCCCAGGCAGGAAAGTCTTTTATCTCTAATGAACTGCTCAGAAAAAAAAAAAAAAATTATCAACTTCAGTTATCAAAAGAATGTAGTTTACCTTTAGTAAAATGCACCCCCTCTAATAGTTGGGATATTTACATGTTTGCCAAGCACTATCCTATCCATTTACAATGTTTTGCAATCCCTGAAAAGTCAATAAATAGCCCAAGCTCTTCTTCTCTAAAGAGAGAAACACAAGAAGCTGGGTGACTGGTTCAGGATGAGTCACAGGCAGAGTCAATATTGGAACTCAGAACCCTGGAGCCCAGCATTCCAGGGCAGGAAAGCCCCAGGGCCCCACAGGCCAGCTGAGACTCACTTCAGAGGCCCCCCAAGTTGTAAGCCTTTAGTGGGTGAAGAACAGCTGACTTTCGGGAATGTGTTTTTTGTCTCCAACCCTGGCTTTTTGAGAGAACTAGCGAAGGTGCTGCACGGCAAGCAGCCTTCTCTTCTCCATAACTAATGTAACTCGTAGATGATCTGGTGATTCTCACCCCCCCACCCGCCGCCTCCCGCCCCGCGCCTGTCCTTTGTTCAGACTCAGTGAAGGGAACTGTTTAAACCATTTGCAATTTTCTGTTTGCTCGAGTTAGTGCTATCTTGGCCACTCCGCTCCTGACAGTCCTCACAGCCTCAGGCTGCTGCGCTGGCCTGACCTTATAAAGCCAACAGTCAGTGGCTGTGTATAGAAGGATTTAGGAGATTATTTTACCAGAATAAAGTTGCTGTGTAGCCATCCGGTACAAGTGGCCTTTCTTTCAATTTAACAAATTGAAGAGCTTACAAACACCTAAAATTAAAGGGAAGATTTTTAAAAAAATAAACAGGCTTAAAAAAATAAGTTCACTGATAAAATTCATTATTTACATTAAAAAACTAAAACAATCTAACAATAGTTTCCACACTGACTTTACTACATTTGTGTAAGCTTTTTTCAGGATCACATACTTTATAAATTACAACTAAAAAAAGCTAGTTTCCCCAAACCATATCAGAGCAGCCCACAAATAGGAGCCCAAATTTAATTTAGCAGCTTAAAATATGATACTGTTCTTTCCACTAAGCAATACTGTCTCATTTTACTGCTTTAAAAAAAAAAAAAAAAAAAAAAACTGTAGCTAGCCAGGCACAGTGGCTCACACCTACTCAGGAGGCTGAGATCTGAAGATCATGGTTCAAAGCCTGCTCAGGCACTAAAGTTGAAAGTCCATGAGTCTCTTATCTCCAATTCAGACTCTGTGGCTAAAGGGGCAGGGCAATAACCTTGAGCTAAAGAGCTCAGGGACAACACCCAGACCCAGAGTTCAAATCCCACAACCGACAAAAAGAAATTGTCATCTTAGCTTGTAATCTTAGCTACTCAGGATGCTGAGATATGAGGATCCAGGAGCCCAGACTCTTATCTCCAATTAACCAACAGAACACAAAAAGGAAATGGAATCCCAGTCTTGGAGGTGGGGGAAAGCCTCTGTGTGTGTGTGTGTGTGTGTTTGTGTGTGTGTGTGTGTGTGTGTTTGTGTGTGTGTGTGTTTGTGCATGTGTGAGTGCGTGGACACACACATGCACACACACACAAATTGCTTTTTTGGGAGGGTATCGGTTTAAGTAGTCCAGTGGAAATGTAAATGAAAGTCAGTATTCAGTAGTAACAGGCCTTCTCTTGAGCCAAAATTCAAAACCAAAACAATACAAACCCCAGCTGCAAACACATTTGCCACTGTAACCTTTGTTGCATGTGTTCATTAAAATGCTACAAATCTTTTCCTCTCACTTAAATCTGCATGTATAGTGTACCCATGCATGGGTCAGCGGCAACACACAGGAATCACCCCTCAGTCAGCCTCCATCACTCTCGCCAAGGTCAGATCCAGTATTCCTGAAATTTCAACTTGTAGAATGAATAGATGTTTTGTGAGGATTATCTACTCAGTCAGAAGACAGGGAGTGGGGGGAAGGGAGAGGATGAACACAAGAAACAATTAGCTATTCAACTGGTACTGAGTAAAGAAGTACGTGATCCTTTGTTTTTCTAACCTACCTTAGCACTTGAATCTATGAAAAGAAATACATGTAGGGAGACTTTTTTAGGGTCTCTCTTCAGACGTTAATGAAGACCCAGTGGTCTGAAGTAACTTTATTTTGCATCCCAAGGACTGGGACACAGAGCTGACTATTTACATTTCAACACCTTCTTTTGTTTTCTGGTCCACCAGAAAGCTCAACTAGTTGAAACAGCAGGTGAAGCAATTGGGTCATTCTAGCTACCCTAGGAAATGCAAAGGAGAAAAACTCCTGCAAACAAGGTGGCTATTTTAGCTAAAACCTACCATGACATCGTCAGCCCACTAAATTCAAGCTGGACTGTCTTGTTAAAAATTGACCTTACAATTGTTCTTCATTCTCTTGGTGCCCAGGAAAAAGAAGAGGGACCCTGGACGTTCAGCCTCCTAGAGCCTCTCCTGAATAAACACTATTAAAGTGTTCAAATATTCATAGGAATTTACAGGTCCCAATGCCACACCTGATTGCGAGAGCAACAGCACCATCATTTCTGCTGAAGGCCCTCTTCAGTATGGCACTAACCAAATCAAGCAGAAAATGCTTTGTAGGTAAAGGCCCGCCCTGCCCCCACACTCAGATGCCAAGATTCAAGGGCTTCCTCCTGGGTGAAGAAGCTTCCACACTCCAGGGGCATCAGCAGATCGACATCTGCAGAGCACAGACATTTCATGGCAAATCCCCAGGTCCCTGTTGAAAGTCAGCGCTGGGAAAACCTGGCGTGGGCAGGCTATGATATCACACACCCGAGATGCAGAGTCCAGACACTTCTGCTCCTCCAGGCCCACCTTCCATAGTCCATCTTTTTTTTTTTTTTTTGCCAGTCCTGGGCTTGGGCTCAGGGCCTGAGCACTGTCCTTGGACTTTCTCAAGGCTAGAGCTCTACCACTTGAGCCTCAGCACTACTTCCAGCTTTTTGCTATGTATGTGGAGTACCGAGGAATTGAACCCGGGTCTTCGTGCATGCTAGGCAAGCACTTTAACCACTAGGCCAAACTCCCGGCCCCCCATAGTCCATCTTTAGATACATCACAAGACTGGGACAAGAGGGGAAAGGCAAGTCCTTCAGGGCTTTGATTCCAAACCCACTTAGCTGGGATCTGTGGAATGTGGAGTCTTGGCAAGTCAGCCAATCAGGAAGATACATAGAGCTAGACAGAACCAGGTCTGTTGTCTCCAACAACAGCTCTGCCTACACAATGGCTGGTCCACATGCTCAGCTCTTGGGTAAGGAGTTTCTCCCCCTTCCAATGTGCCCCATCAATAGCTCCAGCTGTTCTGGAAATATCGGGGCTATTGGGATATCAATCCCTCTTTTCCCATGCAACAGCCTTCTGTTCTTTCACTTCTGTGTTTAATCCATTGAAGTTCCGTAGTCTGCCGTAATACCCTCCTGTCTTAAATTCTCTCCCACTTCATATTTTCTGCAGATCCATCAGAAACACCAGCTCTAGACAGGCTCTTACCTGGGATGCAGGGTCACTCCCTATGTTCACTCTCCCTCTTATTCTCTTTCTCTCTCTGTGCACATGCACGTGCATGTACAAGTGTCTTGGGGATTGAATTCAGACGGGGTGTTCTCCATTGTTTTGTTTGTTTGTTTGCCAGGCCTGGGTTTGAGCTCAGGGCGTGAGTCCTATCCTTGAACTTTCTCACAGCTAGAGCTCTACCACTTGAGCCTCAGAGCCACTTCTGGCTTTTTTCTATGTATGTGGTACTCCAGTCTTCATGCATGCTAGGCAAGTACTATACCACTAGGCCAAACTCCCAGCCCCCTATGTGCTCTCTGTAGCCCTCTTTCCAGAATCTTTTTTGAAACTTTCTTCACCATTCTTCAACTTGTAAAACACCTAATGTTCCCTTTTCTCTCCCATCTCCTACTGTTGGTGAGGGCTCTACAGACCCTTTCTCCCCCAGAGCTCAGCCTTCTCCCCTAGTTCAAGGCAGACCCACACTTGGTCAGGTCGGCCTCCTGGGCTTTGTGTTCTTTCCCTCATCATCATGGCAGAATTCCATCAGAAAGTCTGCCAGTTCTGCCTTCAGAAAATGCCCACACCTAGCCCACCTCCTCACCACCACCGCCACCTCACCCAGGACACAGTCATCTCTAGGCTAAGAGTGGCCCCTTAGCCTCTACCATTCCCTTCATAGCCTGGCCTCCGCACAGTGACCTGCTGAGGTCACAAGGTCAGGTGACCCTCTCCCAGGTACCCGCACCCCCTTGCCGGAGCCCACGTCACACCTTTCTCTGCCCTGTGGCTTCCCATCTCACTCAGAATAAATGCTAATAGGAATGGTAGGGCTATGAGGCCGGGATTCCATCCCACCACATACACAATAAATAAGAATAAAAGCAAAACAAAACACAGTCACCTATCAAAGGCTTTCTGTGACCTGGCCACCGACCCTGCCACTTCAATCCCTCTGCCATTCTCTTCCTTCTCCGACCACAACACTGCCCTGCTCAGTGGACTGCACATAGCATGCTTTTGTCTCAGGGCCTTTGCCTGAGCAGTTCTCTCTTTCCAGAACCCTCCTTGTCCCAATATTCATATGACAAGCTTAGAGCTCTGATTCAGTGTGTTGAAAGAGGCCATCTAAGATGACATGAGCCAAAAGCTGTATCAAAACCAGCCCCCCACACTGGGTGCCAGTGGCTCACGCCTACAGTCCTAGCTACTCAGGAGGCTAAGATCTGAGGATCGAGGTTCAAAGTTAGCTGGGGCAGGAAAGTCTGTGAGACTCCTATCTCCAGTTAATCACAGAAAAAGCAGGAAGTAGTGCTGTGGCTCAAAGAATTAGATTGCTAGCACTGGACACAAGAAGCACAGGAACAGTACCCAAGAGGTCTGAGTTCAAGCTCCCGGACTGGTTTAAAAAAAAAAAAAAAAAGTGGGCTGGGAGTTTGGCCTAGTGGTTAAAGTGCTTGCCTAGCATGCATGAAGACCAGGGTTCGATTCCTTGGTACCACATACATACAAAAAAGCCAGAAGTGGTGCTGAGGCTCAAGTGGCTCAAGAGGCTCGAGCCTTGAGAAAGTCCAAGGACAGTGCTCAGGCCCTGAGCTCAAGCCCAGGACTGGCAAAAAAAAAAAAAGTCTTCTTACTAGCCTATCCGTTTATCTGCATACATTGCCTTTTCTTGACAGACTTATCTGGATCTGACCTACTATAAGTATGTTTGTTTGATGTCTGTCTCCCCTACTAAGGACACGGTTTCTGTCTGGCTCACAGCACGACCCCTGAAACCTAAAATAACACCTAACTCAGAACAGATACTCTTACAAAAAAAAAAAAAAGTCTGCAATTGATGAATGGATAAGGATGGCTGTATCCTTCTGCTACTCTACTCTAGCACTCTGGACCCTGGGGCTTGGCTCCAGCCACATGTGCACTGCAGCTCTGAATATGGAATCCTGACTTGCAAGTGCTCTCGCTGTGTCTGTAGGAATGAGCTTTATTAGCTCTAATCACACCACGGATGCTATGGTCAACTCAAGTTCCCTTGCTTCTCAAGATGGGGTTTCCATAGGCACAGAAGACAGGAATTGAGCTTCACCATCAGACAGCTCCTCCCTTCCCTGAGGGAAATGGGATAATTAATTTTGTAAAGGGCAAATGTTTAAAAAAAAGAGTCACAGGCAGCAGGAAGTGAACTCCATTCCAATGAGCATCTTTTACTCCTCTCCTTAATGGCAAAAGTTCTTCCTTCCAAAATACCATTTGAGGTTTCAAAATGCTATGCTAAATGAAATACGATGGGCTTTCCTATTTGACGAAGATGAGTTGCCACCACTGCTGCTATTTATCCAAGTTTTGTCTTATTTTGTTTTTGTCTTTTGGGTCTGACATGGGGCTTGAACTCAGCCAGGGTGCTGTCCCTAAGCTCTTTTGCTTAAGGCTAGTGCTCTACCACTTGAAGCCACAGCATCACTTCTGGTTTTTAGTGGTTGCTCGGAGATTAGAGTCTCACAGACTTTCCTGCTCAGGCTGGCTTTGAACCTTGTTCCTCAGATCTCAGCCTCTTGAGTAGCTAGGATTATAGGCTTGAACCACAAGTGTCCAGCTAAGCTTTTTTTTTTTTTTTTTTTTTTTTTGGCCAGTCCTGGGCTTGAGCTCAGGGCCTGAGCACTTGAGCCGCAGCACCACTTCTGGCTTTTTTCTATGTATGTGATACTGAGTCTTTGTGCGTGCTAGGCCAGCACTCTACCATTAGGCTAAACTCCCAGCCCCCAGCTAAGCATTTTTTTTTTTATAGTCAGCAAATAAAGTAGTAGTCAGTCCATTCTGGAGCAGTTTCTCAGAATGAATCAACTTCCTCTTCATTGCTGGCCTTTCCTCTCCTTTCTTATGTATCTCACATTAGTGATATCAACAGCACATTCAGGCCACAAGTGGTCAAGATTATTTTTACCATTTGCTGGAATCATATATGCCACAAAATCTGGCAGAGGCAAGTCAGTCTGTGCTTTCACATTCCATTCCCTCCCACAGATGACTTCCAGAAGCACCAATAAACAGGAAAATTACATCTTTAGATACAAAAGTAAAGACACAATATCAGTTGGATATAGGTGGCTCACACCTCAAGAGGCTGAGATCTGAGGATCAAGGTTTGAAGATAGCCCAGGCAAGAAAGGCTGTGAGACTTACTCTTATCTCCAATCATCTACCAAAAAACAAAAGTGGAGAATTGTACAGCTCAATCAAATAGGAAAGTGACAGCCTTGGGAGAAAAAGTCAAGCCAAAGTACAAGGCCCCAGACTCAATTCCCAATACTGGCACTGGTAAAAGACATAGTCCCTGTTTCAGTTATTCACCTTACTGAGAACCTGAAGAAGTGGAGGGTGCCTGGGATTCCTGCTTCAAACACCTTTGCTTGTCAGTAGAGGAAAACTGGAGTAAGCAGTTTGCTACAAAGGACAGATCCAGAGACTGACACGCATAGCAAGGACCAGGGGGTCTGAATTCAGTGCAGTCACAGCATTTTTACCATGCTTCCTCGGTTGCTCTGGAAAGGAGAGGGCACTGTTCTACAGAAGACCCACACGGCACTCTCCTGAACCTGTTCAGTATGAATTGCAAATTACATTTCAAAATTACTTCTCTTAAAATACCCAGACACCTGGCCACAGACTGCCAACCTAATGCTAAAACAGGCACCTTGATCAGCTCGCACTATGACTTTTACCACTCAGCTGCATTTGACCGCAGTGATGCATATCTTTGCCAAAAGAAATATGAACAGCTCTGGGAACTGATTGCAAAATTGGGATTGGTCCAGAATTTGCAGAAGTGATAGCTCTGTTGTCTGGAAAGTCTCAGGGTCAGGACATTTTTTTCTCAACAAGTCAGCTCTATATAATAAAGGCAATTAGAGGGAAATCATATGTGCTAAGACCTCTCTTTCTCTCCTCTCTCTCTCTCTCTCTCTCTCTCTCTCTCTCTCTCTCTCTCTCTCTCTCTCTCTCTCTCTGCGCCTAATATGAGAATAATAATTAACTGTCCAAATGTATGTACTCACGCATGGTTGATGGTTCACCTTTAAAGCTATGCAAAGAAAAAGGCCAAACTTTT
The DNA here is from genome assembly GCF_031878675.1 of Megascapheus bottae. Classification (NCBI taxonomy): domain Eukaryota; kingdom Metazoa; phylum Chordata; class Mammalia; order Rodentia; family Geomyidae; genus Megascapheus; species Megascapheus bottae. The sequence goes on along the minus strand of NC_143518.1, from coordinate 59,177,894 downwards.
GGAAAGCAATTTATAATGTGTGTCAAAAGTCCTAAAAACATCTTATTTCCTTTTGGCACAGTAATTTTATTGCTGAAAAGTGATTCCTAAAAAAAAAAAAATGATGGTCCAAGAGAAAAGATGTTTGCTACAAAATCTGAATTGATCTAAGTGTTTACTCATAGGAAAAATTACTAAATATGGGACATCTCCCTTAGAAAATACTACAGAGCCATTAAAATGAATGATGAAGATTGCCACAATATAGGAAAAATAGAACAATGTTGAAAAGCAGAATGTAAATTATAAGCATATTACAACTGCAATCATTTAACAATACATTAGCATGCAGAGAAAGTGAATGACAGGAGTGTAAGGCAAGCATTCCCCCTTTTTCCTTAACTTTTTTTTTTTTTTCCCAGTCCTGGGCTTGGGCTCAGGGCCTGAGCACTGTCCTTGGACTTTCTCAAGGCTAGCACTCTACCACCTGAGCCACAGCACCACTTTCAGCTTTTTCTATGTATGTGGTGCCAAGGAATTGAACCCCGGTCTTTGTGCATGCTAGGCAGGCATTTTATCACTAGGCCAAACTCCTTAACTTTTTATAATGGCAATCTAATATGTTTTTATCTCTTTATTTTGGAGGCACTTGTGATCCTGGGCTTGCTAGGCAAACACTCTACCACTTGAGCCATTCTACAGCCCTATGTGTTATTATTATTAATTATTGTCACTATTATTATTTTGGTGCCTATCCTGGGGCTTGCACGGAGGGCCTAGAAACTGTCTCTAAACTATTTTTTTTGGGGGGGGGCCAGTTCTGGGCCTGAGCACTGTCCTTGGACTTTCTCAAGGCTGGAGCTCTACCACTTGAGCCTCAGCACCACTTCCAGCTTTTTTTATATGTATGTGGTACCGAGGAATCGAACCCGGGTCTTCGTGCATGCTAGGCAAGCACTCTACCACTAGGCCAAACTCCCAGCCCCTGTCTCTAAACTTTTGTGCTCAAGGCTGGCACTCTAACACTGGAGCCACCGCTTATTGTACATCTCAAATGAATGTTTTGGTCATTAATTCATCAAAAGGAAAACTTTTAATTTTACAAGGTCTTACTTTTTTAATATATTTTTATTGTAATTAATAGAAGGGTTACATGGTATTTGCCAGATAAATGGTGCCCTTACTTTTATTTTTTAATCTATCAAGCTCTTTCAAAGCCACTATGCCTCTTTTGCTTAAAGACTGTGGCGACCTTGGGTCAAGGAGATGCTCACGCTGGCTTTCAAGGGGGAATGTGCTTTGCTACTCTGAAATGGCTACTTAAGCAAGAATGTGGAAATGATTTATCTCACAATGCTTCAAGTTGGATCTTCACTCCTGCTGTGTCATGACTACACTGTAAGTCAGGGACCAGGAGTTATAGACCCCTAAACAGAGACAAGCACTCTAATGGCCAAAAGGGCTAAGGCCCTAACATACCTTAATAAAATTACCTGAATAAAAGCTAAATTACCCACATCCCAAGGAATATTTTTTGAAAGCCACACACACACACTCACAATAATAATGTTTAAGTGTTGAAGAACCACATATCATAAAAGAGATCTATTTACATCACATAAAGGCTGTTTCCCAAATCAGAGTGAGGTTAAGCAGTGATTTTTAGCAGTCTGTTGGCAGTCAGAAAGAAAAAGAGCATCAAGTAGCATGACCACAAACCGTGACCATATGACAGCAGAGCCTGCTGTTGCTGTCACTCACAGCTGCTTCTCCAGGACCTCAAAGGCACGGGATAAACACTTGTTGAATGAATGAACGAATGCAACAATATGGGAACTGAGCTCATCAAAGAGCGCAATGTGTGCTTCATAAAATTATAGAGCCACGCGTAAGGCCAAAGAGGTAATGTGTTTGCTACACATTGGATTTACACACTGAGTGCTCAAAAACTGTGCATCGTAAACAACTGGAGAGAACCAGGGCCAGCCTTCAAGGCTACCTCTGAAGAGACAATCCCATCCCAGCAGCAGAGGTTGCCTGATCAGACTAATAGGTTGTAAGCACTCCCCTCCCCCCCATTCCACTTTAATCTCCTCTACCCCTAATTCTCCATTCTAATCATGTGTACTAATTGGGCTCAGCGGCTGCTTCTGAGAGCAGTAGGAAATGAGACACAGTCCAAGAGGCATCTAAACCCTTCCCAGAGGGGTGATCCAACGCTTGTCCCATCCCATCCTTCTTTAGCTCCTTCCCTGCGTGCTTCTGCTGTGGGATTTATCTGGTTTGTTTGCTGTGCTCTGTCTGCCTACTCCCACCAGGATGTGGCTTTCAGGAAAGCAAGCACCTGACTGCCTGTTATCACGGAGCCCTAGCACCTGACACGGTGCCTGGTACAAAGAAGATATTCTAGTGTAAAAATGAATGAGTGAATGGACCACTACGTGAATATTAGTTCCAAGGGCAATGTAAATTATTTATTAATAGCACTAGGAAGGTCTAAGTAAACATGTGACTGCTGCTGTTGTTTTTCCACTGTGGTCCTGGGAGATCAAACCCAGTTTCTTACACATGCTAGTCAAACACTTGCCATCAACTACAGCCTCAGAGAATCCTGCTTTAAAATACGATTTCATAAAGGCTTTCTAAGTAATTGACGTTACTCATGAACAAATCATCCAAGTAGATGCAAAGATCCAGATAGTTCAAAGCTCAAATGACTGTCAAAGTTAACAAGAGGGCCTACTTTGCTAAAAATATTGTTAAAATTACGATATTTAAAAGCAAGTTTCCAGCTGCAGCACCACCTGCAAGGCCCTTCCACTTAACGAGTAACTCCAAGTTTCCGGTCACGCGTCTTAATTATTGCTGGTGTAGGAAAAATACACAATCCCCTCATTCAAGAGAACTTCTAGCAGTTCAGTAGAAGACATTTCCCTCTCGTTTTGCCTTACCCTAGTGTGTATTAAATTTTTACTTTTTAAAATTATTACTACAACTAAATTGTTGGAAAAGGATTTTACTTTGCAGGGCGTCTCATCCGTTGCAGTATGAAACCAGGATCTGGGCCTGATGTCCCCTTAGCTCACAAGCCCAGGACATTCTCGCTGCAGTCTGCATTTTCTAGCTTGCAGCATGGGGTCTTTGGGTGCAGCGTATCTACAGAGTGAATAAAGACTGTGTTGATGAGACTCCACACAGCTCACTGAGAACGGAGCCTGGTCAGCACACAGCAGATCTAGCTCTTCACACGATAGCCAGACACCAGACACACTGAGATCTGACACACTGATCCTTGCTGGCATGCGCGGGGCAATCCAAAGACTAGAGTTTCAGCAGCTCCCTTGTTTTCACGCCTCCGCCCATCCATGTTCCTACAAGAGGGATCATTTCCAATCCATGTATGTCAGGGGTGCATTCACTGAGTTGGTTTTGTTTGCACAAATACTATAGCAGCATTAATAGAGAGCAACACAATTACAAATCACCCAAAACACTGCCACATTACCATGTCAAAAACTTCATTTCTAATCCATTCATGAACATAAGCTTAAATCATACTCCTCATATACGCACTGGGTAAGGCCATTTGCTTTATATAATCCCATCTGAGTGATGAAATATGCCATCTGGTAGATTGCCACAGTCTTTGTCCCCTTTTATAGAATACTTTTCTCTTGTATAAGGGAGACCATGATAAATAACAATATACCTGGTAGTGGTAGTTCACATCCATACTCTTCACTACTTAAAAAGCTGAGATCTGGAGGCCTGAAATTTGAAGTCAGCCTGGGCAGAAAAGTCCACAAGACTCCATTTCCAAAATAAACAACAAAAAGATGGGCTGGCAGAATGGTTCAAGTGGTAGAGTACCAGCTGAGCAAGCAGGTGTGAGGTCCTGAGTTCAAACTCTAAATCCCAGTACCCCTGATGAATTAATGAACAAGTAACTGTAGCTACCTTTCATTAGACTTTAGAACAAAATTTCAGACTAAGATTAACAGCTTAACGACAGGAATACTTTCACATTTAACTTATATTTCAACCCAGATGTAAAAGTTCATTGTCCAAAGTATGAATAACCTAGGTGTTCTGGGAAATACACAAGCATGAGTATTAATTTTCTATGGCTTTGTTTACATTTAGAAAGCACTGAGGAAACAGTACAGAAGACACAGCCAGTGGTCTGTGGGCCCACAGGAGGAGTGGGTAACTGGTCTCCTGTGACAGGAAGACTAAGAGATATGTTCCCAAAACATCTTCTGTTTCCTCTATACCATTTTGGAGTAATTATTCACAAAATTATTCAAGACATGTTCTATTCAGAAACAAGATTCACACACATACACACACACACACACACACACACACACACACACAACGTTTTGTCCACCTCAGGTAAAATCAAGCAGCCTCCAGACATCATTGAGTTGAAGCAATTTAGTGTGAAAAGACAAGGTGAATGTACTATATCTGCATATGCTGGACATACACATATTAGATGTATGTATTTTATAAACTCCTTTTATTTCGTTTATTTTTATAAACTTTTATTTCATGTATTTATTTATTTATTTATTTTCTCCAGTCCTGGGCTTCAGCTCAGGGCCTCAGCATTGTCCTTGGGCTTTCTCAAGGCTAGAGCTCTACCACTTGAGCCTCAGCACCACTTCCGGCTTTTTTTTCTATGTATGTGGTACTGAGGAATCGAACCCGGGTCTTCATGCATGCTAGGCAAGCACTTTAACCACTAGGCCAAACTCCCGGCCCCGTATTTATTTATTTTTGCCAGTTCCTGGGCTTGAACTTGAGGCCTGAGCCTTGGATTTTCTCAAGGAGACAGCTTTACCACTTGAGTCACAGTACCACTTCCAGCTTTTTCTATGTATGTGGTACCAAGGAATTGAACCTGGGTCTTTGTGCATGCTAGGCAAGCACTCAACCACTAGGCCAAACTCCCAAACCTATAAAATACATTTCATAGGCATTTTAGAAACTCAAGGAGTCTAAACTCACTGGTATACCTGTTGTTTGACAAACCTCTTGGTCTGGACCCATTTCACAGTCAGATAACCACCAAGCATTAAGTACTGAGCTTTTTTAGGGATGCTGGGCTTAAATCCTACCAATAAATAAATGTGATGCTGCAGCTTCAGCAGGGATGAAGTCTATGTAAAACACTCACCAGTGGAGTTGCGAAGACCAGGCCTCAGCCATCCTGAGGGCTACAGGAAACTAACGTGGGCCAGACATAGCGGCTCACCCTGTAATCTTAGCTACTCAGGAGGCTGAGATCTGAGGATTGCGATTCAAAGCCAGTCTGGCCACTAAAGTCTGTGAGACTCTTATCCCCAAATTAACCACCAGAATACCGGAAATGGCACTGTGGCTCAAGGGTAGCCTTGAGCTGAAGAACTCAGGAACAGAGTTCAAGTACCACCACCACCACCACCACCAACAACAACAACAACAAAACAAAAAAAAAAAAGAAAGAAAGATGGATTTTGGATTCTACCAGTCCATAGAATATATGTGACTAAGGGCAATACAATTTGGTCTCTTTCCCCCTTTGATGCTTATAGTGGGGCTTGAACTCAACTCAAGATCTTCTGCTCTCACTTGTCTTTTCTGCTCAAGGCTAGTATTCTACATTTGAGCCACAGTTCTACTTTTGTTGGATGATTGGAGATGAGTCTTTCTGTCTGCCTGGGTTGGCTTCAAACCTCCATCCCTAGAGCCCAGCCTGTCAAATAGCTAGGATTACAAGAGTGAGCCACCAGTGCCCCATTTAAAATGCAGACAAAACCAATGAACAAAAGAAAAACAGCATCAGGCATGGTGGCTCATGTCTGTTAATCCCAGCTACTGAAGAGGCTGAAGATCTGAGGATTGCGGTTCAAAGCCAGCCTGGACAGAAAAGCCTGTGAGACTTCCGTAGTTCCAGAAGATCCCAAAGTGGAGCAGTGGCTCAGGTGGTAAAGTGCTAGCCTTGAGCAAAAGAAGCTCAGAGACAGTGCTCAGTCTCTGTGTATTAAGCTTCAGGACTAGCACCAAAATAAACAGATAGAAAGGTAGGAAAAAAATCTTACGGGCCAGGAGTTTGGCCTAGTGGTAGAGTGCTTGCCTAGCATGCACAAGGGCCCAGGTTCGATTCCTTGGTACCACATACATACAAAAAAAAAGGCAAAGTGGTGCTGAGGCTCAAGTGGTAGAGCTCTAGCCTTGAGAAAGTCCAAGGACAGTGCTCAGGCCCTGAGCTCAAGCCCAGGACTGGGGGAAAAAAAAAAAAAGCTATATATGCACAGGAAAAACTGAGTTATTTTTCTTTTCCTTTTTTTTTTTTTTTTTTGTTGGTCACAGGGCTTGAACTCTAGGCCTGGGTGTTGTCCCCGAGGTCTTCAGCTCAAGGCTACTGCTCTACTTCCAGTTTTCTAGTGGTTAATTGGAGATAAGAGTCTCACAGACTTTAGTGCTGGGGCTGGCTTTGAACCACAATCCTCAGATCTCAGCCTCCAGAGTAGCTATGAGTCACCATGCCCAGCGGCGGCGGCTGCTGCTGCTGCTGCTGCTGCTGCTGCTGCTGCTGCTTCTTCTTCTTCTTCTTCTTCTTCTTCTTCTTCTTCTTCTTCTTCTTCTTCTTCTTCTTCTTCTTTTCTTCTTCTTCATCTTTTTCTTCAAAGCATCTTCTACATCTTCTAATTTCCTTCCTCCTCCCTTCCTTTTGTCCTTCTTTAGGTTTGAACTCAGGGCCTGGGAACTGTCCCTGAATATTTTTACTCAAGGCTAGCATTCTTCCACTTGAGTCACAGATCCACTTTCAGCTTAGTAAGAGTTTGGGGACGTTCCTGCCTGGCTGGCTTTGAACCACAATCCTCAGATCACCAGGATAACAGGCATCAATCACTGGTACATCGCTTTCTTCTAGCACTCATCTTTTATTTGTAGGAGACATCTTCTGTTGTCACATACAAACTTTCAACTGTAAAGTTCCTGTCCTATTAAGAAGCTACTTTAAGGTTATTGCACATCAAGACATATTTTAAGCATTTTCAGAACTTACAGGACAATACTAAAGCAATTGAGACAATGCTTACTAGGCAGGCATTTTACCACTGAACCATGCCTCCTGTTAAGACACCCCTGTGTCTGGGCATAGTTGTAATGACTGAAGATTCAAAGCCAGCTTGAGCAATTTAGTGAGATCCTGTCTTAAAATTAAGAAAGCTGGAGGATATAGTTCAGTGGCAGAATGCTTGCCTAGCAACACACACACACACACACACACACACACACACACACGGGGACAAAGTCAAGACAATCTATAAACCTTCCTCTCAGAGAATCAATCCTCTTCAACTCTTAGATAGTTCTTTCTCAAGTTACAATTTTCTAGTGGATTCCATCCAGCACCTTGTTGAGGTGGGGACGGGGGGGAGGTGTCAGTCCTGGGGCTTACACCTGGGGCCTGGGTGCTGTCCCCGAGCATTTTTGCTCAAGGCGTCTGTTCCACTTGAGCCACAGTTCCACTTCCAGCTTTTCTGATGGCCACCTGGAGATAAGAGTCTCACTTTCCTCCCTAGATTACCTCCAAAACACAATCTTTAGATCTTAGCCAGTATTACGAGTGTGAACCACCAGTACCCCGCCACCATACACTTTCTAAAATCTAACATAAAATAAATTCTATTAGAGGACAATAATAAAAAGAAACATTGTGTGATAACTCGGTCACCTGCTTAGCAAGCCAGAAGCTCGGAGTGTAAAACCTGGTGCCATCCCCCCAAATAAAAAGATCACAACTTCATCAATTTGTGAACTGCATTATAAGCAAGGCAAATTATGTGGGGGATTTTTTTGGTACCATCAAAAAAAGTTTTGGGGGACAGGGAGTTTGGCCTAGTGGTAGAGTGCTTGCCTATCATGCACAAAGACCCAGGTTCGATTACTCAGTACCACATACATAGAAAAGTCGGAAATGGTGCTGTGGCTCAAGTGGTAGAGCTTTAGTCTTGAGGAAAGCCCAAGGACAGTGCTCAGGTCATGATGATTTCACTGGTTACTCATGGCGTAATCCTAGCTACTCAGGAGGTTCATGGATCAAGGCCAGCTTGGGAAAGAAAAGTCTGAGAGATTCTTATCTCCATAAGACCAGAAGTAGAATTGTGGTTCAAAGTGGTAGAGTACTAGGCCTGAGTCAAAGAGCTCGGGAATAGCGCCCAGGCCCGGAGTTCAAGCCTCATACCTGACCAAAAACAGTTTGGGGCTGGTGTGGCTCAGTAACAAGAAAACCTACTTAGTAAATTCGGGGCCCTGAGTTCAAATCCCAGTGCCACTCCCAGCCCCCCACAAAATGAGACAAAACCTCATGCTTGTAATCCTAGCTGTTCAGGAGGCTAAGACACAGAGGACCAAGCAGTCCCGCGTGCTGGTGGTTCAAGCCTAGAATCTTAGCTAATCAGGAGGCTAATATCTGAGGATCACCATTCAAAGCCAGCAAAGGCACAAAAGTCTGAGAAGACTCTTGTTTTATTTGTTGGTTCTGGTCCGTTGTGGGGCTTGAACTCTGTGCCTGAGCTCTTCGGCTCAAGGCTAGCACTCTACCACTTGAGCCACACCACCACCACCACCACCACCACCACCAGTTTTCTTGTGGTTAACAGGAGATAAGAGTCTCAGGGACTTTCATGCCCAGGCTGGCTTTGAACTGAGATCCTCTGATCTCAGCTTCCTGAATAGCTAGGATTACAGATGTGAGCCACCAGTGCCTGGCTTCTGAGAGACTCTTATCTCCAGTTAACCACCTGAAAACCAGAAGTGGAGCTGTGGCTCAAAGTGGTAGAGTATTAGCCTTGAGCTGAAGAGCTTAGGGACAGTGCCTAGGCTCAGTTCAAGCCCCACAACTGACCACAAACACCTGTGAGGCACGATTTCCAAAAACAACAAGCAAAATGTAGTACTAGACCATGGCTCAAGTGGTAGAATGACAGCCAACCAGGTGCAAGGCCCTAAATTCAAACTGTAATACCACCAAAACAGACCCTCCCTCTGGCCCTCCCCTCCCCCACCCCACCAAAAAAACCCCAAAACCTTAAAAATTCCCCAATCAAGTACTCCTAGAAAGCATGAAAAAATTACAGCAGAAAAACTGTTTTTGCTTTGAAGCAGTCATACATCTTCAGAAGTTCTGAGCTGCCCCAGATCATAGGCATGTTTGCAGAGTGGTCACATTAAATCTGGGTCTATTTTTCATATTTAGTTTACCTGCTGTACCACAATTACACAGATGGTTACTACCACAAACCCCAGATCCTCTGTGCTTCCTCGCTCTAGCCACTCTGCTCCTCTCCACTTAACATGTCCTTTGTAGTCTGCAGCTTATATTACACATCAAACTCTCCTACAACCTCAGGCCTCTGGCATTCCTTCTCTCCCCACAGTCTTCCAGAAAGAAATCATTCTTACGTAGCCAGCACCAAGAACCTTCCATGTGCCAGGAACACGCAAAGTACCAGGAACATCAATCATGGCACACAAGATGGATGCACACAAGATGGGGCGGCGTGTGTGTCAGAGAGGAGGTGAGTTTAGCAGGAGAGCGGCGGCAGGCCTCACAGGAAGTTCTGTGGCTGTTATTCCAAGAATAGAAGGAAGCCGCTGAAGCAGGCTGAAGTTGAAAACAGGAGAGTACCATTCTGTGAGTGTTCTGGTGGGAAATGGACTGTGAGGTGACAGAGGAGGAAAGAGGGAGGCGAGCTGGCAAGTTCAAAGAGTCTGAACAGGAAGTGACGGTAGCTTGGTCTTGGGCAGTGACAGCACAAGTAAACAGAACTGACTAGAACCAAGTCCTGAAGCGCCATCAGTGGCAAGTAGCATGGCAAGAAAATTAAGGAAGCGTGAGGCTGGGGGAAAGAAGGGAGGGAGATGGGTGCCCCCCCACAGGCCACCTTCTCTCACCCTTTCCTACAGCTTGTGTGTGACACGTGTCCTAGAGCCCATTCCATCACTGCTCTTGGGTAACATGTTTACTGACCAACCATCTCCTTAGAGAAACACGTTAAAGTTGGGCTCTCTTCCGCCCCACAGCCTGCCATCTTGCTGAATATCCTTAACATCTAAGTGAACCTGTCATCCATCCTTCACTTTGCTCCTCATTCTTTTACCACCTTCCCCGCCTCCCCCCAGATTGCTTCTTTCATCCACAGCTTCCAAATATATCTGTCCCCTAGAATCCAGACCGCCTCAGGTCCCTACCTGCTCTGGCAGATTCTAGCTTCTCAAGGCAACCTTTTCTCCCAGCTGCCACAACTCATTTCACAACTGTTCTGCATCCTTTCAGACTCTCCTTTTCCCCGTCCCCTCCGAGCTAGGCAAGTTCCAGTTCCTACTGGTGCCCTGGCATGCCACAGCCTAGCAACCCAAGCTTCTGTGTTTCAGTTAGAACCACACTGGCTACACCATTGTGGCCACTCCAAAACCTGACATTCATTTTCTTTGTTTACTTAACTCCTTCCCATCTTTTCAGTTTCCATGATTCCTGAACTAAGGTAAATTTCTGACTATACATGTCCATTGCACCCTTATTTTTTTTCCCCTCATTGTACATCCAGTTTTAGGTCTTTCCTTATTAAACACTTTGGAGAAACTTCTGAGCCAGGAGCTGGTGGCTCACGCCTGCGATGCTAGTGACTCACATCTGAGGATAGAGGTTGGAAACCAGCCTGTGCAAGAAAGTTTGTGAGACTCTTACCTCCAATTGACCACCAGAAAACTGGAAGTAAGAGCTGTAGCACTAGCATTAAGCAAAACAAACAAACAAACACAAACAACAAAAAAAACAAAAGGCTCAGGGAAGCTGGGCTCTGGTGGCTCCCACCTGTAATCCTAGAAATTCAGAGGGCTTAGATCTGAAGATCATGGTTCAAAATTAGCCTGGGCACAAAAATCCATGAGACTCTTATTTCCAATTAACCACCAGAAAACCAGAAGCGGCACTGTGGCACAAGGGGTAGTATGCTAGCCTTAAGCTAAAGAGCTCAGGGACAGCACCCAGGCCCAGAGTTCAAGTCTTACAACTGACCAAAAAAACCCTCAGGGATAGTGCCCAGTGCCTGAGTTCAAGCACCATGATCAACAAAAACAAACAAGTAGACTTCCGGAGAAAACCCATAACTCAGTCTTTTCTTTCAATACCCACCCACCTAGCACTCAATATATAGTTATGGAGTGACGTCTTATTTTAAAATTGGGAATAACCAAAGTGGAGTTATTTTTGAGCAGGAGCGTAAGATCGTATTAAATCATGGGGGTTTTGTATGTAAATGAGACACTGATCCACTGGAAAGATGACATGGCTTCTTTTGCTCTCCCTTGTCATCACTGGTACAAACCAGCGAAACATCTGGCCAACATCAGGGCCTACTCGGCAGTACAGATCATCTGCAACATGGGCTGCGAGCTGAACACGATGGTCCCTGCTTGTCAGCCCAGCATTAGGGAAGCGGAGGCAGGAGCATTACATGTTTGAATCAAGCAGGTTTGCACAGTGAGACTATGTCTCAAATAAAACAGAACAACCGGGTCGGGAAGGTGGCCTAGCACGGTAGGCAGAGTGATTGCTAGCATGCAAGAAGCTCTGGGTTGGATTCCTTGGTACCGCATACACAGAAAAGGCTAGGAGTGGTACTGTGCTCAAGGGGTAGAGCTCTGACCTTGAAAAAGCCCATGGACAGTGCTCGGGCAAGCCTGCAGGACTGGCAAAAAAAAAAAAAAATCTACAGACTTCTTTGGGTGGAAGGGGGTCCTGGGGAGTGAACTTACCAGAATTCTGCCTTTGAGTCACACTCTGGTCCCATGGAGTACTATTTGGTCCTTGATAAAACTTTTACTTAAGAGAGCAAATACAGCAAAGGGTTAAATGCATCCTTTACAAAAACTTACACTGCAAACCATGAAATAAACCAATAAACTGTGAGAGTTCAACAATAAAGCTTATCTACCACATATTAAAAAATGTCATTTTTATCTTACACAGAAATCCTTAACTATCCTGCTAGAAATCATCAATCTTTAAAAATAAAATTAGCTCTGATTTTTGCCAAGGAAACAACACTAAGAAAATACTGGTAGGCATTTAGAAGCTTCTCTATTTGTTTAAATTACATGCTTTATGCTTGTTATTTATGTACTTAGACACAATAATGAAACCAAATCCCCAATAACAAGTAATATTTTCCCTTTCTTACATTTTTGCTGTTGTTACAGGAAGCAGTTAATTTGGGTAACTGGTTAAACTATTTGGACTCCCAGAAAACCAATCACTAGGTCATAAACAAAGAGAAGAAAATCATGGGACATTATGTTCTTAAAAAAAAAAACAAAACAAAAAACAAAACTTCAAAATATGCTCAAAATCTCTTCAATCCTCAGTTCATGTTTTAGTCAAGTCCTATGACTAAACTACTTCAGGAAAGTTCCTCAAGCCAGGCGCTGGAGGCTCACACCTGTAATCCTTGCTACAAAGAAAGCTGGTTCAAATCCAGAGCTGGATTTTAGTCTAGAGACTTTTACCTCCAATTCAATACTCCTTCTCCCTCCCCCTCACACCCTCACCCCTCGACCCCTCCCCCCACAAGAAAATAAAAATAGAAGTGGAGCTGTGGCTCAGTGTTAGAGTTCTAACCTTGGGCACAAAAGCTCACTGACAGCCCAGGCCCTGAGTTCAAGTCCTAGGATCGGCAACAGGCTTTAAATCTCAACATAGTTAACATACAAACACTAGAGTTGTTTAAATTTGAATTTTTCAGTGCTAGGTATGAAACCTGAGCTCTTGTAACATACATGCTGATCACAGGCTCTCCAATAAGCTGTTACCTGTTAGTTTTTCCAGTTTTCTTTCTTTCTTTGTTTTAAATAGAAAACTACCCAAGCTGGGCACTAGTGGCTCAAGCCTGTAATCCTAGCCTCCTCAGGAGGCTGAAATCTGAGGTTTGTGGTTCAAAGTCAGCCAGAGCAGAAAGAGTCTGTGAGACTCTTGTCTCCAATTAATCACAGAAAAAGCCAGAAGTGGTGCCCTGAGCACAAAAGGCTTAGGGACAGCACCCAGGAGTGCAAGGTCCAGGACTGACAAAAAAATAAAGTAAAACTCCCAAATTATATGACATTTAAACCTATCTAGCTCCTATGTCTCAGGAAATTGCATTTAATCTATTTTTTCTTGGTATGAAACAAGAATAAAGCCATACCTAGATAACAAGCATCAATTATTTCTACAAATTGTTATGTTTTCAGGAAGCAGAATGAGGAAGGTGGCAATATTTATGCTAAATTTCCTTCTATTCATCATTCCAATGGAAACTACAAAAATAACTTGATCACAGAGGCAGAAAATAACCTTTTTGATATTTTAATGTTAGCACTATAAACTATAAACTTGACAAGTGCACACAACGGAGAGGCAGAGTACCAATCGTATGTACACAGGAACCGTAGAGGCCAGAGGCTTCTGCAGGACAGAACAGATAAAATCAGACAGGCTTCATTCCAGGGCATTCCTCAGCCCCGTTGGGCTAGGCTGTGCTTTCCTGTGGCCTTTACCTCTTACAGAACACTTCCCTCTTCTCCATTCTGATGGCCACAGCGCCACAGTGGTCCTGAGCAGCCAAGTATTCTCATAGCATTTTTCATTCGTGAAAGATGTAACTCCAAACAGGCTCAGCATCATAGAGCTTGAAAGTCCTGGAGATGGGAGCAGAACTGAAACCTCTGGATGCCAGGCCTGTGCTCTGGAAACTGATGCCAGGCCTCGTGCTGAGTGCCGCTCTCAGTCAGGCTCCACCAGTTCTGGTGATTCACTAGTGGAAGCTTCCCAAGCCATAAATTCCTAAATTCATCCATAAAATTAAGATTCCTACTCTCCTGCCTCTTGTTTGTCAGTGGGATTAAATGAGGCAAAGCCTGCAATAATCCTGACACAAAGTAGATGTTCAGCAAATGGCACCCCCACCCCCACTCCAGCAGCTTGTGGAATTTTCAGGAGCCATCCCAGTTCTACTTTGCCTGCTGGTACAGTGGATCCAACAGCCAGGGGCTCTCCTAGACTATACAGCTCCCAAATGTCGGCCAGCCTCACATGGCACACAGACCAGTTCTAACAGGGCAGTATACCGGGCCCCTCCCCCTCCTACCTCTACCAGTGGGGGCCAGCACAGGAAGCTGCTACTTCAGTCCTTCTGCCACAGCTGCCTGCACATCAGGGTGTATCACTCAGATCATGCCTACAAAACAAGACTGGTCTAAGAAGGAGTGTGGTGTGTGTGTGTGTGTGTGTGTATGTGTGTGTGTGCACACGTGCGCGCGCGTGCACTGTCCTGAGGTTTAAACTCCGCGCCTGGAGCGTTCACTTGGCTTTTCTGCTTAAGGCTGGCACTCTACTAATCTGAGCTACACCTCTACTTTGGCTTTTTGACAGTAAATTAGAGGTAAGGGACTCATGAACTTTTCTGTCTGGCTAGATGTGAACCACAATCCTCAACCCTCTGAGTAGCTAGGATAACAAAGGTAAGCTGCTAGTTTCCAGCCTTTTTTTTTTTTTTTTTTTAAAAGAATCTCGGGTCAGGAGTTTGGCCTAGTGGTAGAGTGCTTGCCTAGCATGCACAAAGGCCCGGGTTCGATTCCTCAGTATCACATACACACAAAAAAGCCAGAGTGGTGCTGAGGCTCAAGTAGTAGAGCTCTAGCCTTGAGAAAACCCAAGGACAGTGCTCAGGCCCTGAGCTCAAGTCCAGGACTGGCAAAAAAAAAAAAAAAAAAAAAAAAAAGAATTTTCCGGGAGTTTGGCCTAGTGGTAGACTGCTTGCCTAGCATGCACAAAGACCTGGGTTTGATTTCTCGGTACCACATACATTGAAAAAAGCTGGAAGTGGTGCTGAGGCTCAAGTGATAGAGTGGTAAGCCTTGAGAAAGTGCAAGGACAGTGCTCAGGCCCTAAGCCCAAGCCCAGGACTGGCAAAAAAAAAAAAAAAAAAGGAATCTCAATCTTGCCCTAATTTATTGTTTTAAATGTTAATTCTAAACATAGAATAAGGTTTAGTTAACTGGAAATAGATTTGTTCTCATTACAAAAATCAAGCTGCTCTCAAATTCTAAATACTACATAATAATCCTAAATCTATTACCAGAAAAAGCCAGAAATTATCCAGAAGAGCTTTGTGTAAAACTTACAGATGTCTCCAATAATGATTAATTTTCATTTATAATTTAAGAAGCAATAAAGTTCCTTCAGCTAGGGCCGGGAGTTTGGCCTAGTGGTTAAAGTGCTTGCCTAGCATGCATGAAGACCCGGGTTCGATTCCTCGGTACCACATACATAGAAAAAAAGCCGGAAGTGGTGCAGAGGCTCAAGTGGTAGAGCTCTAGCCTTGAGAAAGTCCAAGGACAGTGCTCAGACCCTGAGCTCAAGCCCAGGACTGGCAAAAAAAAAAAAAAAAAAAAAAAAAAAGTTCCTTCAGCTAATCAATTCAGTTGTCAGATAAGAAATCAAAAGGCAGTGATACTCAAATAAGTTTAAAATTTGAGTAATGGAATCACACAACCCCGGGAGTTTTTCTAGGAAAAGTACTCCAGTAAAAGTAGCTCCATGTAAAAAGCAACAACAGAAACAAAAACAAAAAGCCACTACCAAAAAAAAAACAAACCCTCCATCCTTAATCATTCCTGAGCCAAGGCTGGCTTCAACTTCCTGATCTTCTTGCCTCAGCCTTTTGAGTGCAGAGATTACACATGCCCAACCTTCCTTCCACCACCACCGCCCCCCACACACACCACAAGTGCTTCACACCTATCAGACGCGCTCCACAGCACTGGTCTTCATGCCTTCATTCGTGACTGCCCAAACACTCTTCCATCTGCGGCCCCTGGGCTTCCTGGCACACCTTCACAGCGGAGCTGCTTGCCCTCGGCATCCCATCCCCTGACCTTCTGCACTGGGGAATCATTGGGAGGGGTGTTACTGTGGTATGTTTAGAAACACTTCCTGCCTCTCCACAGTAAATGCCAGTAGTTGTGCCAACTAACTCTGTCTCCAGGTACTGCCCCAGTGCTCCCTGGGAGGCGATATGCCCTTTATAGAAAGCCACGAATCCAGACATCTCCTTTGGTTTCAACCCCCAGCAGACTCTGGCTGAGGAGCACAGGGACCCCCTGGAATGGCAGGAGCCCCCAGAGTAGTGCGGGTAACACCTCTCAACACTTCTGCCTTCTCCTCCCACCCCCATTTTATAGATGAAAACATTCAATTCAGGAAGACAAACCATCTTTCTCTTTCTATTCAGTGTCAGGGCCCAGGTTTTAACTGTAAAGTTTTTTACAGGAATCTTTCCATACATGAGAAAAGCTTCTTTTCTATCAAAGTATAGTGTTTCCCTTCTGTCAATCTTGTGAGAATTGTTTTTCTAAAAAGTTCCTGCTTTGGCCAGCTGGCTCTGCCCTTGTTGATTACATTTTATTTACATCCTTTTCCTGCTCCACTTTAATTAAGACATCCTGCTAAAAAGTAAAAAAATTTTAAAAACTCATTGAATTTAAATTATACCCCCTTAAACCACTTTCTTCAGCAAATTGTGAACCTGAGCTCAGCCAATCTGAGCCTAGGGGCAGGACCTACTACATTAGAGATAAAAAGGGAGTAGCCCGCCTGCTAACTATGCTTGCTTGCCAGATTTCTGGGTGATGGTATATGCTTCTGCAGAAATAAACAACCTTGCTGAGTTGCTACAAGACACCCCACCGTTTTGAGCCATTTCTAACACACAAGGCCAGGACCTCTGAAGCAAAAGGCACCGCTGAAGACTGGACTCAACAAGCAGGCTCATCAGTTCTATTACGCCAGGAGGAAATGTCTGTGAGACTCCTACCTCCAATTAAGGACCAAAAAGTCACAAGTGGGCGTATGGCTCTTATAAGCGGTTCAGCAAAGCCTTGAGCAAAAAAGCTGAGACAGGGCCAGGAGTTTGGCCTAGTGGTAGGCTTGACTTGCCTAGCATGCATGAAGTCCCGGGTTCAATTCCTCGGTACCACATACATAGAAAAAAAAGCCAGAAATGGTGCTGAGGCTCAAGTGGTAGAGCTCTGGCCTTGAGAAAGTCCAAGGACAGTGCTCAGGCCCTGACCTCAAGCCCAGGACTGGCATAAATAAATAAAGCTGAGACAGTGCCCAGGCCCTGAGTTCCATCCCCAGTACTAGTACCTGAAAAACAACAAATACCATGTTCCTCCCTGATATTGTCCTCTTCACTGGGAAATACACACACACACACACACACGTGACTATGCGGCTGTGACATACAAACCTCTCACAAATGGTCTTTCTCTTTAAGTATTTATGGTCAGTTATCAGCACCTTAAAATCTATTCCTGACTCATTTTGGGACCAGCTTCTGGTCTTTGCTCCTGGCTACTCTTTTCAGACTTCCCCATCTGAAAAGACACCATTTACCCGTACCTAAGGTTCTTGCCAGGACTCACACCACCCCCCTCAGATAGTCTGTTACCCAGGCTGGTAATAAACTTGAGATTCAACTACCTCAGGCGCTACAAGTGCTGGGATTACAAGCATGCCCCATCAGGCCTGGCTCACCATTGAAGGCACTTTACTTTGTTCCTATTTCTTATTTCTCAACTAGCGTAGTGTCTGGGACACAGTGGGAACACAGATAATTGCTCCTTGGACTGATCTGAGAGTGGCTCATGCCTGTAATCCTAATTACTTAGGAGGTTTATCTCTGATGATCTAGGTTTGAAGACTCATTGGGCAGGAAAGCCCACAAGATTCTTATCTCTGATTAACTTGCAAAAAGCAGGAAATAGAGCTGTGGCTCAAGTGGCAGAGTACTAGCCTTGATCAAAAGAGGCCAGGAACAGTACCCCAGCACCAAGTTCAAGTCCATAGAATTTGAATTGAGGACCTGGGTACAAGCCCCAGCACCCAGGACGGGGGGCGGGGGGGGGGTATGAGAATTGGATTTTTGAGTTTAAGGGGAGAAAAAAAGCCAAGGATAAAGTGTTAGAAGGCCACCAGGTAAGTTCTAAGGCAGTGCTTCCCAGTGGGCCTGGTTCAAATGGCAGCGATCTGGCCCAGCAGCCCAGTGTGGGCAGACTGGGTATGTCTGTGCAACGGGGCTGGCCTGCTTGCACAAGGCCCCAGCCTCGGGTAGGAATAAATAGGGTGGAAATGGACTGCACGGGGTTAGTTGTCACTGAAAAATGCTTTCGGGAGTTCAATACTAACCCACAGCTTATTTTTTAAATAGTGTAATCACCACCTACAAACTTCAATCTTGATAGAGAACAGTAATATACCAACATACTTAATATTAAAATTACATTTAGCTTAATTTCTGATGACCACATTTATGAATAGACCACACTACTGACAGGCACCCCAGATTAAGACAGATGGGAGGCTTTCCTTTCCATTATCACTGTTCCAAAATCCCTTAATGCCATGAGCAGGTAACCTCTGAATTTGGAAGATTATAAGAACTGAAAACTATGAAAGTGGCTACATGAAACTGAAAGTACAGTCCCAGTTCAAACTACATGCTGTTCCCCCAGTTTCAATCTATAGAACATAGTTGGGGGTCAATGAAGGTGGGCACTGGGCACATCCATGTATCCTCTTCTAGTCAGTAAAATCACGCAATTTTTACCCCAGTGGGCAATTTCAATCACGTCAGTAAAGTGAATTTATCAAATTATCAAAACACTTTTAAATCAGGCCCTAACTTAAAATAGTGACTATTCAGAAACTGATTCAAATTTAAGATTCATAAATTAATTCCAGCTTCCAACCAGGCTTCACTTAATCTAAAAGTTTCACGGAATAAATGACAGAAATAATCGAATTTCCAAAGAACTAAGTTTGTGATCCAAATAGCATACTGAAACAATGTTATTTCTATTCTTGCTTTTAGATATGGTGAGGGTCTAACCAGGTAGCCCAGTCCACCCATGAACTTGCAACCCTCCTTGGCCTTGGCCTCTCCAGTGCTAGGATTACAGATATGGCTGCCATGTCCTGTTGAAGAGACAATTTCTAATAGATTATACCTTTCATGAACCTACAGACTATGAACAAAGGATTCAAAAGGTAGCACGCTTTGCAAAGTTCAAATCTCTAGGCAGGCTTGCCAGAATGAGCTCTTTTAACTCAAACGGAGCCAAGTTCAGACTTCCTGTTGATAAGCTAACCATCTTCATTTTCTCCTCAATCTTAATAGCTCTGTATGTACACAGCTATCTTATTTATTGCTGAGCAATGTTCCCACCATCTGCTCTTGTTAGTATTCCATCTGAAAAAATATTCCTTGAAAAAAATAATAAAGTCAGCCCCAGTAATGTGTTCAGAGTACTTTATGACAAAGCAAATGCAATATATAGTTTTATCTACATTATATACATGGCTTATAAGTAAAATCACTGATTTATGAAGGCAATTTTACATGTATTTCAAATTTCTACAATTACATTCAGCTGCCCAAATTCCAACTGAAACTTTAGTACAAAACATTTTTTTTTTAAAGCAAAACAGTACTTTCAGATCGTTCAAAAACGTTCTCATATTTTCATCCAGATGGAATACTGGTGCACTGAGTGAATGGATGAATATAATCCAAGATGATAATTTTTATTAAACTTTTATATTTGAAAGCCAGAAAAATATTTTCTATCATTAAATGTCATCGGAAACCTTGAAATTACTTCACATATGATCAACTATAAATTTTGTCATGTTTATAACTTTAATTATGTTAGGAATCAGGACTCACATTTGTAATCCTAGCTCCTAGCTCTCAGAATGGTGAGATCTGACAATTGCAGCTTAAAGCCAGCCTGGACAGAAAAGTCCAAGAGACTCTTATCTCCAATTAACCAGCAAAAAGCGGGAAGTGAAGCTGTTGGCTCACATGGTAAAGCACCAGCCTTGAGTGAAAAAGCTAAGGGACATGCTTGTTGAGTACACCAAACACGCGCATACACGCACACACACATGCACACAGACTTCCAGGAATATGTAAATACTGACAATTTTTTTGAAAAAGAGATCATTTGTTATTTTTTTTTTTTGCCAGTCCTGGGCTTGAGCTCAGGGCGTGGGCACTGTCCTTGGACTTTCTCAAGGCTAGAGCTCTACCACTTGAGCCTCAGCACCACTTCCGGCTTTTTTCTATGTATGTGGTACCGAGGAATCAAACCCAGGTCTTCATGCATGCTAGGCAAGCACTTTAACCACTAGGCCAAACTCCCGGCCCCTGTTATAATTCTTATCTATTACTTTGGTTAAGAGTGGAAGTGTTGGGCCGGGAGTTTGGCCTAGTGGTAGAGTGCTTGCCTAGCATGCACGAAGACCTGGGTTCAATTCCTCGGTACCCCACATACATAGCAAAAAGCTGGAAGTGGTGCTGAGGCTCAAGTGGTAGAATGCTAGCCTTGAGAAAGTCCAAGGACAGTGCTCAGGCCCTGAGCTCAAGCCCAAGACTGGCAAAAAAAAAAAAAAAAAAAAAAAAGGATTGGACGTGTTGTCTTTTATTAGGTAAGTTTTTATTATTTTGTTATTCATTTAATATTTTAAACAATTAAGATAGGCATGGCTCAAGTGGTACAGCACCTGGCAAGCCCAAGGCTCTGAGTTCAAAACCTACTACCAAAAAGATTTATATGTTTTATTCAAAATTTCAAGTTCCAAGAGCAAATATCTAAATGTTATAAGAAATAAACATTTAAGAAGGCATTTCTTTTTCTGGTCTTCATCCTACAGGACACACACACTGAAATGACAGTTAACTTATCAGCACCTTCATTAATATTCCTTCTTTCCTTTCCAAATATCTAATTGACTTAGAAGTTTACTAAACTCAAAGGCTGAACAAAATGAAAAACCATACTGTTCTATTCAATTCTACCAGGTTGCTCTAGAAATTTTCCCAAATCACATTTTAATTTAAATACACTCCTATGGTTCACTAGCAAGAACCTACAGGAACCCAGTATCCAATTACATATTACCAGCCTTCCAAATGTATCTCATTAAAATCTCGAAGGCCTTTTAAGTAGTCCAAAGCAAGAATGTTTAATCTTGGGCCCTTTTTATACCTATACTCTCTCCTTACCCAAGTCCTTCCTTCAATTTCAGAGCCAAATCTGTCATAGTAGTTTTGACTTCTTGCAACATGTTCAATATTTTATATGCTATAACTTTTATTTAAAATAAGAGGCAATTCAAAGAACTACAGTGAAATGATTTTGGATTACCTACTGCAAATCTTCTAAGCCTCTCATCATTAAAAGAGCACATTATTAACATACTCATAAAACACACACATCAGTTCCAAATATGAGTACAGAAAATGTGTAATCTTAGTGGGCCTCACTTTCTAAAAAAATTAATCATTTGAAATGTATGTAGCTGTCTTCCTAATCTAAATAAATTCCCTAGTAATCAACTTTACAAACAAGACCTTTGCTGGGATCACACCTGTGACCCTAACTACTCCGAAGGCTGAGATGTGAGCATCATGGTTTGAAGCCAGCCTGGAGAGGAAAGCCCTTGAGACTCTTTATCTCCAAAAGCCACCAAAAAAGCTGGAAGTGGTGCTGTGGCTCAAGTGGTAGAGCACTAGTCTTGAGTTTAAAAAAAAAAAAAAAGAGGCCTTGAGTTCAAGCCCTAGGACAGGCTCCAAAAATACCCCGTAAAACCCGACCCTCCCCACAAAAAAACAAGATCCTTAACAATAAGCAAAGATGGTCACTGAAGGGTTACTAAGGTTTTAATGCATGTATGTAGCGCTATGGACCAGTGCTATTTTAACTTGGCTCAGCTTCTTAACCTGCTTATGACTAAATAAAAACTTTTCATGCTGAGGCTGCTAAATGCAAACATTTTCGTAATTCTTATTGATATTCCTTACTTTTTTGCAAGACAAAAACTCATCTCAAGTCTAACTTCTGACCTGTCCTACACACTCAATTCTTCTGGGCCACTGAGAAACTGCATTCATCAGCGCTGCTGTTCCAGCACTAAGCTGGACAAGGTCATGGATGGGCAATTCATGGAGACCCATGATGATATCCATTTGCAGTTCTCATGGGCCAAAAAGAAGGAACTTTCTTAAATGTTTGCTTGTGGCTTCCTTGTAGGAAGGGCCCAGTTTATACACAACGAAACATAAAATGGTTATGTTGCTGATCTTTGTCGATTTTGCAATACATCTACATTTTTTCTTCTGAAAATACCATTTCTAGATGTTTTAAAAACTGTATTTATGCAGATCTAACTCATAATGAAAAATAGCTGTCATTTAAAACTTTAGTTTTCCAATAGGGGTTTATAAAGCAGGAAAACACAAATGAAATCATTCACAAGTTCAAAATGAAAAACACTTTAGAAGGCAAAACTTTCTTCCAACTTTTCATACTCTTATTCTTCCAGGTGTCACAACACAGCATGTTTTCATTCCTTGGAATTGTAAGTTTCTTTTTTTGATGGGGATATGGGGATAGAGGATATGGATTTAAAGCTTTGGTCTTAATATCTCAGCTCAGGTCCTGTGATTGATCAAGTATAATGAAAACTACAACTGTTTTGTTAAGAAAAAAGGTACTTAAAATTCTTAACCAGAAGAGCTACATAATTTTCAGTTACTAAGAAAAAAATTTAGTGTATAAACACAAAGATTAGCCTTTTTTTTTTCCTACATTGGGAATGTAAACAGAAGTTCACCACAGTTGTCTGTTAGGAGTTATTTATTAATTGTTCCACAATAGTACTAAAGTTCATAACAAACCAAAGTACCAAATAAGTCTGAGCAAGAAAGAATAACAAATTAAGGACAGTTTCAAAGACCTGTTTTACCCTTTTGGGGGCTGAAATACTCCAAGACCACTACTAATACTGGAATAATTTTTTCCCTTCAATACCTATTCCGTTTCTTTTTCATTCCAAGGTATTATACTCATACTCTACCCATAACTCTTTTAGTATTTATAAATACATGTTATCTCTTTGAGTAGTAAAGTTTAAAACATTACATTCTCCAGCTATCTATCAGCACTTCCTAAGTTACCCATTTCAACTTATAACATGCTTTACAATCCTTATCTTGAACAGTACATTTCAACCTAGCTAGCCATACTCAGGCTTTAGTGAATATATACTCTTACTGCTATTTTTAAAAAATCACTAGGGGCTGGGAGTTTGGCCTAGTGGTAGAGTGCTTGCCAGCATGCACAAAGACCGGGATTCAATTCCTTGGTACCACAAACACAAAAAAGTCAGAAATGGTGCTGTGGCTCAAGTGGTAGAGGGTTAGCCTTGAGGAAAGCCCAAGGACAGGCCCTGAGTTCAAGCCCCAGGACTGGCAAAAATAAAAACATAAAGAACTCATTATACCCCCTTTCAGTAAAAAGATGAGCTTGTCTTTCATAATTGCCAATACCAATCCCAGATGCTGACTCTGTGCAATTAGAGTTTAGTAGGTGACTTATTACATATTGTTAGCACCATTACTTGATGGAAAGTACTGAGCCACTGTCAAATTTAACATCTGTATCGTAGTTGTAAAATGAGACTATGCAAAGGGCTATCACTCATTATTTGGCCACCTTATCATAAAACTCTATGGCTTTAAGTAACCTAAATGGTAATGAAATAAACTTCAAATAAAAATATTTTAAAAAGCAAATCTAAGATCTGATGAGTATGAGCTTAGGCATTAACTTTCTATTTGTACAACAAAACTGCAGTATTTAAATAGTCTTCTAAGGAAGGCATTCTACACTAAACTGGTGTGTAGAGGTAGAAGTTTTTTTCCCAGTCCTCTTACCAGTCTATACATTGACCTGTAGTTTTTTACTTTCAGATATATTTGTTAATATAAGGATTTAGATTTTATTAGCTGCTCAAGAGACTTGACTCGACAACAGTTGACTTATTAGGAATTTAGAATCTTAAGTTAGTCACACTTCAGTACTGCCAATAGTTTAAAAAACAAAACAAATACAAAGCAAGCAGAAATAATTTACAAAGCATATGTTCTCTTTAAAAAC
Organism: Megascapheus bottae; assembly: GCF_031878675.1. NCBI lineage: Eukaryota > Metazoa > Chordata > Mammalia > Rodentia > Geomyidae > Megascapheus > Megascapheus bottae. The sequence goes on along the minus strand of NC_143518.1, from coordinate 59,153,819 downwards.
TGAAGTCTCACATTTTTGAGGGTTTTTTTTTCTCCCCCATTCAAGGTAAAAACAACAGAATATGACTACTCACTTTAAATAACGAAGGACATGACAACACACCATGTTCCTTAAGATCCACCAGAAACTCCAGCATCTCATACAAGATACACGCACACCAGCAAGCCACCAGATTTCGTCTCTCCCTCCGCCCCCTCCCCGCCCTCTCCATCGCCCTCCCCAACCCCCCCTTCTTCTCTCTCTCTCTCTCTCTCTCTCTCTCTCTCTCTCTCTCTCTCTCTCTCCCTCCCCCCCCCCCCCCCCCCCCCCCCCCGTCTCTCGGGTCATGGGGCTTAAACTTGGCCTGGGTGCTGTCCCTGAACTCTTCAAGCTACCTTCCTACCCTTGAGCCAAGCCCCACATCTCAGCCTCCTGAGTAACTAGTGTTACAGGGTAGCTTGGATTACAGGCATGAGCCACCGTGCCCAGCTGAGATTTCGCCGCTTAAATACCAGATCATCCCATTTTTTAAAGAAGTGTGTGTGTGTGTGTGTGTGTGGCGGGAGGGGGGGACATATTACTTTGTGCAATGTTATATAAATTGTATCCAAGCACTAATAAATGAGTCTGGCATCACAGAAATCACCAAGACCATTCAATTTTAAAATGAAAGCCTTCAGCTGCATTTTTCTCTAAAAATAATCCTTGAGTTTTTTTTTTCTTTTAAAGACAGTTTTTCTATTTAACATGAACACATGAACTTGGGAACTAAAAACTGCATGTCTTCCCTAGGCCACATTACTAAAACTACTACCTGGCTGAAGCTTAAAGGCCTTTACTAAAAGCAAACAGCTAACAACAAATACCAGATAAAGGAGTGAACAAAATTTTTGCCTCTCATCTGATTGGGATAATACAGAAACCAAATCTGAGGTGCAAATATTTATATCAGTGTTTGTCATATTAAAAACAAAAATCTTAAAGACCTCATTATTGAACTATCTCACAATTTACTAATGAACAGCTGCTAGATTATACAAGTATCCTAACTTTACAGTAGTTCAACAGAAACCTAAAGCCTTGCTTCCTACTTCATACTCTCACATCTTCAAAGTAAAAAATTGGGAGGCTGAGATCTGAGGATGACAATTCAAAGCCAGCTGTGGTGGTCAAAGTCTGTGAGACGTAATTTCCGGTAAGTTGCCAAAAAGCTGAGGCTCGAGTGGTAAAGTACTATTCCTGAGCAAAAGCCCAGGATCCTGCCCAGGCTCTAAGTTCAAGCCTCAGCACCAACCCCAGCATATATATACGCACGCGCGCACACAAGCACACACCTTGACTTTAAAAGTTAGCAAATTGAGATACAGATATTCCATCAAAGAAAAATAAAGGCAAGTAGGGAGGTTAAAAATACTAGCTTTTAAAATTATCTATTTTAAACAGAGAAATAAACTGACCACAGAGTCAAAGTGAGACCTGGATTTCAATGAAGAATCTATGGGTGAAGCTTCTGCTGAGCACTTACATGCAACAGCGTGACCAAATCTGGGGAATATGAATGGCTATTATCTCCAACTCTTATGGGCCCATGCCTGTACTTAATATACACCATGCATCATTGTCCTACCACACTACCATACACTAAACATGAAGTCCCAACACCTACCTCTCCCACCGTGGGTATCTTTATTCCTTAGTCCCAACACTTATAACTACTAAATTTCAAAGCACAATTCTCTCATAATTCCAGATAGCTGTACCAACTTCTACAAGTCTACATAATTTACTTCCACTTTTTCTCTGCATCTTCAACATCTACATGGTTTCATTCACTCTAATACATACATATATCCTCATTTCTTAAAATTGTTAACTATGATTTTAATATTTTTCCTTACTAAAAATACTTAAGATCATTTAAATCTGTCACACTGTCATTTTATTATAACCTTTTTGAGGCAAAAGGGGAACCAAAAATACTGGAATCAGATGTAAAATAAAACCTCAATAAAGGACCTGTTTGGAAGTTACTTAGGATGGCCAAACCAATTTCAATAAAACCTGTTCTAGTTTACATTCCATTCATTTCTATTCTTTGGATTGTGTACCTCGAACAAAATACTCAACTCACTTTCAAATAAGCCTAGACATACTCTAAAAGTACAACAAAAATGCAAATTCCTAAACTGCAGGTTATATAATTAACATATTATATGAAATGGAAGTCTATGGAAAACTGGAAAAAAAAATGACTGATTAAGTGATATCTCCTTTCTTCAATTTTGTGATTAACAGGACTTTTATTGGTAGTAAACTAGAGCAAACAATCAGAATAATACATATGCAGTATTCAGTACACACAATAAAAGTTAAAAGAAATTCAAAACCTGTATAAAACAAAAAATAAAAAGAACTGTAGAAAAATCATACAGCTTAGGAGACACAGTGGAAAGGAAGGTTCTCTCCATCACATTACAGCCTGCACTCTGTACTCAACAGAACTTATCACACTAAATGAGAATACAGACTTTTTAGTACTGTGTGAATTTAAAAATATTAAACACATTTTCTAAGAATCTTTCAATGACAAGTTGGTACCCTTAGCTGCTAAAGCTAACTGGGGGGAGGTGAGGGGGGGAGGGCAGGGAGGAAATTAACTAGTATTTTGTAACCATTTTAATTATTTCTTATTTTTCAAACACTGCTTTTATAACAGAAGTGTTTTACACTTGCACAATATTAATTACTTTATTACACATGGAAGCCTGTGGTAGGCTGATTACACAATAAGACTGCAAACAACCAGTGGTGCTTTTCTGACGTCAGAAGAGTACATTGAAACATCACCACGAGTACATAAAAAAAAAAAACTCATCAGCATAAACATCAAAGTACATTAAAAAATATAGTCAGGAAAAAAAATACAATTGCTAAAAAGTGGTTTAGAGCACAGCCACTGCTTATCAGTAGCTTCAAGTGGCAATTAGCGTTCATAGCAAATTCTGATGACTTCACAAAACCCCTGTACAATACTGACTAACACACCCCTTTGAAATGTACATTAAAGGCTGTAATTCCAAAAAGAGGTTCTGATGGCACTCCCATCCCTCTCAGGAGCTAAGTCACCAGGTAGAATTATAATCCTATTACTATCTACAGCTCAGAGTATGTGGTGTTTTTCTTATACACAGAAACCTGTATGGGGCTTTAAAACAAAACAAAACAAAAATGGGATAAGGGATGTTTATCTATTGTTTAGTATTTGGATGCCATAAGACATATAAAATGCATAATCAATTACCTACTGGAATATGTCATTCTAAACTTAAAAGCCATCAAGGCAGGGACAAGAAGGAACAAGGAAGGTCCAAAACTCTTAAGATGGGTTAAAAACAGGTTTAAAAAAAAAAATAAAGGTTATATATACATATATGTATGTGCGTCTGTGTGTGTGTGTATATATATATATACATAATATATATATATATATATATAAAAAAGCATGGACGAGAGAATGTTTTTGAGGTCACATATAATAATGTACACCCTAAATCTCAATGACTTATATAATTCCAACATATGCTCTAATGCTGGAACCAACCAACCAACCAACCAACCAACCACTTGGGCTTCAACACTACTAGACATCACCAGAACTGCTTAATGGAATTACAGCCTTCTTACACTTGGGATAGAGAGAGGGTGCTTTGTTGTTTTCCTCTTTCTCCTTTTATTAAAGCTATCATTCCAGGCTTTGATCAAAGATCCAAGAATATTAGTTCTACCAGGCTGGAATGAATGTGGTGTAGAAGTTCAGAGTATACTTAAAAGCTGCAACAAAACATAGGTAGCCAACAATCTCAGAATTTTGGATCAGCCCAGATGGCGATAGCATTTGAAATGTTTTCGATCCCTTAACTTAAAAGATGAAATGTGTATTATACCAGCCCAGAAAGAGCAATCTGAAATGTTTTAGATCCCTAACTTAAATGAAATGTATATCCTACTATTTGTAAATTGGATATTCCATTATGGTGATAACGTACATTACGGTGATAACGTACAGATTTCCCATGCGTTATTACACTTTCCTGAGAGTGAAGCAATTAGAATAACCTTAATCCTAGTAACGAAGTTTCTTTTTTTGTTTTTTGTGTCTTTTTTTTTTTTCTTTTTTTGGGAAGTTTTTGTTTTGTGGTTTTTTTCTTTTTTTGCATTTAAAACTTTTGGGCTATTCCCTGACAATCTATACATGTAAATCTGATTGCTAAACATTGTCACTTTGAATGTCAAACTATTTTTAATCTATTGATTTTGATTAAAAATCATAATACAAACAGAGCTAAAATCACACTAACAAAATAAACTAAATATGAAAAGTTGCATTGAAAGGGCATTACATTATTCTTAATAGGATCGTGTAGAAACATTCCAATGGCAGTGTTCTCAAAATAAAACAAAGATACATTAGAAGACCTCCAGCCTGGTCACTCTCAAGACCTTACCTGTAACTCTGGCTGGTGGGTGTCTTTACTCTTGTACTACATGGCTCACTTACATCAGACATCATATTAGTATACCCTGAGAAATCTGACACTGAAGTCCTTACTCTATGGTCCACTTCTCCATTAGAGTTAGTGATAAAGGTCATTGGCACCCTGCTGCCCGACTTAAACTGAGAACCAAATGCTTGTGCAAAGTTCTCAATCTGGTACGTTGTTCTAGACTCTAAGTCTTTCTGAGGATCAATCTGGCTAGCTAACTCCTGAGACGGAATCTGAAAGCTTGTTGAGGACTCTAAGTTTTTCTGTTGTTCCTTCTGGCTAGTCAATTTCTGAGACGTGGACTGGAAGGCTGATGAAGTCTCTAGGTTCTTCTGAGAATCTATCAGATCATCCAGCTCCTGGGAAGGGGTCAACTGCTGATGTGCATCCAAAGCAGATAAATAAAGACTTGGCTGAGATCCAAACAACATCCCAAAAGGAGGCTTTGGCAATGAAGATGGCAACACTGAGGTAACAGATTGGCCGAAACCACACTCCAAAGGAGATGTAGTGTATATCTGTTTTTCCGGAAATAAAGTGTGGTTGTGGAGAGGTGAAGACAAACTGACAAACTGGAAACTGTGTCCAAGAGCGAAACTTGCATTTGTGGATTTTTCAAAAGCCTGCTGGAGGTATTTGGAGTATTCTTGCAGCGAGCTTGGCTTCTCATTTGAAGGTGTTTGGGTGCCTGGGCTCAAATTTTCTTCCTGAACCAATTCCGAGTGTTCTCCTGAGGCGTGTAAATCCACTCGTGGCTCTGTTATACTAAAAGGATCCTCCTTCTGGGATTCAGACTTGTTAGAATATTGATCCAAAATACTCTGTAATACCTCATCAGGAATTCCAGACTTGTCGTGACAAGCCTTAATTTCAGCATTGAGCGCTGAGGAGTCAATGAGTGACAAGGGTGCTTCATTGTCCAAAACACTGACACCTGCAGACTGAATGACGGACTGCTGGGAGACCATGTGTCCCACGTTGATAGAGAAGGCACTGTTGCTGCTGGCAGTTGGCAAGTATCTTCTTTTCTTTGAAAACTGCATGGCGTCATCATAATTACTACTTATTTGACCTTGCTTGCCACTTGTACTTTGGAGAAGACTAATGGTCTCCACGCTGTTATTTGCTACGATGCCAAGTGAGCCACTTGGTTTCCCAGACAAGGACTTCTGTCCCACGATATCTGGTAACGGTGACACAAAATTTAGGTAGCTTTTGTCGGTATTCTTCCTGCCTCCTTTCTTAAAGATCAGTTTTGGCACCCTTTTCTGCAGTTCGTCTATCCCAGTGCCAAGGAGGCCTCCACTGGAAGACACAGTGGGCATCTCTACTGAGTAACTCTGCATGTTTATGCTATTCGAAATTTGCGATTCGTTTGTTTTGCCAGTCTTCTGCTCCTTGTTTTCAATAGCTATGCTTTTGGACTTGGATTTTCTCCTTGAAGAACTTGTGTTTCCCTGAGACAACACAGCCAGATTGCCCATACTGTTGTGGTTTGACGATCCAGGCTCTGCACCGGTGGCTCCTTTCGCTATGGCTTCGCCACATGTGCGCCTGTGCTTCAACAATCGATCAGTCCTTGAAAAATACTGTTGGCAAGTGTCACACTTATATGGCTTTTCTCCACTATGTGTCCTCTTGTGTCTCTCCATGTGGTACTTCTGGATGAACTTCATGCTGCACTGGTCACAGCCAAAGGGCTTCTCTCTACTGTGGATTTTCTCGTGTCTCTGCAGCAGGTATTTCTGGATGAAGCCCATGCTGCACTGGCTGCACTGGAAAGGCCTTTCTCCGGTATGGATGAGGACGTGTCTCCGCAGGTGATAGGAGCTCCGGAAAGCAGCGCTACAGTGATCACAGATATGAGGTTTCTGACTTGGGGAGAGGATGGCACCTTCTCCATCTCCAACCAAAGAAGGTTTGGAAGACGCGCTCGGCTTCCTCTTGGCTTTGATTCCCTGAGATTCTGGCTTTGGCCTCTTTGCCTTTTTGACATTGGTGTCCTGCTTTGGCTCCTCGCTGCCAGGGTCGCCAGTCCTGCCACCGCTGCCCAGCAACACGTCGCGGTGGTGCTGGCCCGGCTGCTGCTGCTGCTGCTGCTGGACGTGCTGGTGGAGGACGCTGAGGTCCTGGATGACGCCGTGGCCGCCCCCTTCCCCGCCCCCGAGGCCGGGGGACCTCTCTTCGGCCCCGGCGGCGAACAGCCCCGCGTAGTGGTGGTGCTGATGGTGGTGGTGATGGTGGTGGTGGTGGTGGTGGTGCGCCGGCTGCGGCTCCTCGGGGTCGGCGGGCTTCTCCTGCTTGATGCTCACCAGGGACTGCAGGAAGCCCCAGGAGGTCCGGGGCGCGGGGAAGGCCGCGGCGGACGCCGCCGGCTCCTTCTTGAAAGTCACGTCCGGGGCCGGCGGAGGGGGGGGCTCGGCGGCCGGGGCTGCGGAGGCCGCGGAGGGTAACACGCACGGCGGAGGGGGGGCGGCCGCGCCCGCCGGCCGGGTGAAGCTGGTGACCGGGGGCAGCCGGTGGTTGAACATCACCATTCCCGGAGGAAAGGCGGGCTCCATCTCGGCTCTCCTCCCGCCGCCGCCGCCGGAGCCGCCGCCGGAGCCCGAGCCGGGGCCGCCGCCGCCGCCGCCGCTGCTGCTGCCGGAGCCGCCGCCGCCGCTGAGGAACCCACTGCCGACTTTCATACCCCGGAGGAGGCCTGGCTGAGGAGAGGAGGGGGGGAAGAGGGGGGATCGGAGGTGGGACCGGGCCCCGGGCCGGGACCTCCGCGGCGCTCGGGACCCGCCGCGCCGCCGCCGCCCAAGACCGCAACGCGCCCGCCGCTAACGCCGAGCCGCGCCGCCGCCGGGGCCCGCACGCACGGCCCGGGGACTCCCCCCGGGGCCTCGCCCTCGCCCCCCCCGACCCGCCGGCAACACTTACGGGTTCCGCCGCCGCCGCAGCCGCCGTCGCCTCCGGTTAATAAAAATAACGCCGTCCTCTCCACAATGGAATTAAAAGCCTCCCCGCGACTGCGCAGCCGCGGCGCGCGCGCAGCCTGCTGGGAAAGCCTCGGCCCGGCCGGAGGGGAGCGCTGCCGCCCCACTGCGCCTGCGCCAAAGTGTCCGCTCGCCCGGCCTGTCCATCACCAGGGCGGTTGGGCGGAGCTGGGGGGCCGGAGGGGCGGGGACTTGGAGTCCGGCTCAGAAAGGGGCTTGCGCGGCGCGGGCCGCGATGGGAGGGCGGCGCTACGGGCCGCGACGGCGGCGGCGGCTGCGGCGGCGGCGGGGCCGGGCGCTGCTCCGGGACGGTCGTTCCGGAGGTGGACCCCGGGGGCGGGGACCTGCTGGGGGGGATGCGGAGTGCGGCGTGGCGCCGTCACGGCCGAGAAAGGCGTGGAGGAGGAAGAGGGGAAACTGAGGCCTGCACGTGGAGCCTTTCTTCTCCGGGGGGGGGGGGAGTTGCATCCTCCAAGCCCAGAAGTGAATCACTTGGGCGCTTTGGATTCGACCCCAAAGCATGAACACTTCCCCCCCCCCAAAGAAAAGAAAAGAATAACCAGCATGTAGAGGCTGGAGACGTGACTCGGGTGGCAGAGCACCAGCCAGTGGCCGAAAGCCTCGGATGCCGAGTTCGCGTCCCGGGCTCCACCCTTCCCCCCCAGCCAGGCCCACAAACTCAACCTGGCCCATTTGCCAGGCCCAGCGTGCGGGGTAGAGGTGTGCTGCAATAGTGTGGGGACGCTGGCAGGGCGGGACCGCCTTTGAAACGGCCACCGAGGTTCTGCAAAAAGGAAAAAAAAAAGTCTCCCTGCCAGCCCACCTGAAGGCTACGGGGTGCAGGCCTGCTGGAACCGGGGTGCAGGCCTGCTGGAACCGGGGCGCGGGCCTGCTGGTAACCGGGGCGCGGGCCTGCTGGAACCGGGGCGCGGGCCTGCTGGTAACCGGGGCGCGGACCTGCTGGTAACCGGGGCGCGGGCCTGCTGGTAACCGGGGTGCGGGCCTGCTGGTAACCGGGGCGCAGACCTGCTGGTAACCGGGGCGCGGGCCTGCTGGTAACCGGGGCGCGGGCCTGCTGGTAACCGGGGTGCAGACCTGCTGGTAACCGGGGCGCGCGGGCCTGCTGGTAACCGGGGTGCGGGCCTGTGAGACGTGCCTGCTCCACAGATCCAGGACAGAAGGCCTGAAAACCACACTGTCACGGGTTTTCTCGTCTTGAGATCAGCAGACCAGACGACAATCCACTGAGGAGGGCCTGACGGACGCAAGGGACAAGCTTCCCTCTGAAGCACGAGAAGAAGCTGAGCCGGCGATGTCCTTAGGGTATTTTATAACTCACGGGCGTTTTTCATAAGAGCTGGAACAACAGTTCACGCGGTCCATTGGCCATCTTGTCCATAGCATGGTTACCTATCGAATGTGTGGGTCTGCTTTCTCATACTGTGTCTCCAAAGCACACCTCTTGGTTGAATGACAAATAACTTCCCTGAGAAGCTTCACAATTGAAACCATAAAGGTTATTTACTAACATTTATAGGCCTCTCCAAGCCTGCCTGCAAAGTCGTACGGGCCGTATTTAATGCACATTTTGAGATCAGGAATAATCGCCACTTCAAGTGAAACTTGAATACGGTCCTGTAGAGCTCAGTGTTAAAAGACCGAAAATTCAAAAACTTCAGGCAGTCGTAAAATATTAGTCAATGCCTGTGAGAAATGAGGCTGTCCCTTCCTCCGGTGTGTCAGTGTTTAATAGTAGGCTGGGATGCATATAAGCTAGCCCAAGCATGAAGGGCAGTGGGACATACATAGGAAAAGCCAACTTCGTTCCTCAGTTATCAAGATAAGAAACCTGTCATTTCTCTCATTCACTCTGTCAGCCTTGAGAGACTCCGAGCAGACTTACCTGTGTGTGTACACCCCATATATCAGGAAGATGAAGAGACCCTGTAAAAGAAAATGGAGAGGAAAGGCTGTTAACGCTAATCATTTCAGCAGTAGAAATCCCTGAAATAAACTTTCCTGGGAACAGACAAAAGAAGACACACTTCATCAAGGTCAATTTATTTTCCTATTTTTCCACATTAGAAGCTGTACCTTGAGCATTTATATGATAACCGGCACATTACTTAGGTATGTACTATTCAGTTCTTTAGAAACACAAAGTAAAAATACCATGCCAAGTTGATAGAAGAATAATTAGAAAAAAATTCAATATACCAGTCCCTGAAAGACAGCTGGGTAATGAAAAACAAAATGTAAACTCAGAAAAATGTCATAAAAGTCATTACAGAAATAGCATTATACATTTAGTATCTAAGTACTGTATTGGACTACAACAACTAGAATGTATTTGTTGTCATTGAAAAATGATTAAAATATAAAACTATCCATATAGCTGAGTGGTAGAGGGCTGGCTTACTGTGAATAGAGTCCTGGGGTTTGGTCCCCAGGACCACAAACCTAAAACGCTAAATAGATGAACTTAAGGTAGTAAATGTGAACGTGTGCGTGCATACGTGTGTGTGTGTGTGTGTGTGTGTGTGTGTGTGTGTGTGTGTGTGTGTGTGTGTGTGTGTGTGTGTCCAGTCCTGGGGCTTGAACTCAGGGCATGGGTGCTGTCCTTTGTGCTCATGGCTGAAGTGATAGTGTACTCTCACCTCTGACTTTTTGCTGGTTAACTGGCAATTAGAGTCTCATGGATTTTCCTGCCCAGACTGCCTTTGAATTGCAGTCCTCAGATCTCAGCCTTCTGAGTAGCTAGGATTACAAGCAACAGCTACCAGTGCCTGTTTCCTTTGAGGCAAGCTCAGGCTTGCTTAGAAGGTGCCATTATACCTGGCAGAATAAGTGGCTCACATCTGTAACCCTAGCTACACAAGAGACTGAGATCTGAGGATCACAATTCAAAGCCAGCTCCAGCAGATAAATCCTAGAGCCTTTTATCTCCGACTAATCAGCAAAAAGCTGGAGTAGGAGCTGTGGCTCTAGTGTTAGAGTAACAGCCTTGAGCAAAGCAAGCAAGAATACAAGGCCCCATTCAAGTTCCAGTACTGACATAAAATAAATAAATAAGAAAGAAAGGCTAATGAAGAGTTTTGCACTTGAAAAAAAAATTTCAATTTGGCCATAAAGTGTAAGTTTACAGTTTTTCTCGCCATGCATACATGACATCCAAAGTTCAACCCCAGCCCTCGCATCCATTTTCTGGTGGCTTTGGTCAAGTTTGTGTAGTAAATGCCGAATTCCAGCTGCTTCCTTCCCTGTACTAATGTCATAAGCTACTTGTTTGTTCCGAATTAGATAATTCCAGATCATTAGGCAAAATTCAGGTAAAATCTGTAGGACAATTAATAGCTTCTTCAAGAGTTTCTAATTCTTTAAATTTTGCATTCTAGGTATTAAATTATAATTAGATGGGTCCTATTTTAACTCTGCTTATGAGAGATGGGTGTTTTGCTTTGCGCAACACATGAGTTCTTCAGTAAACAAAATTTTCTAAACATTGAACAATATTCGTGTTGACATTATATAAGAAACCCAGTGGTATACATGAAATCTTCACAATACTTTCAAAATCAAAAGCTCTTCTATACCTATCTAACGGGTATAACTTCTACAATTTATGTCTTTCACCAAATCAGTTTTCTGTAAAAGAAGAGTTTTGTCTTAAGAAAATGTTTTCTTGGGCCAGGAGTTTGGCCTAGTGGTTAAAGTGCTTGCCTAGCATGCATGAAGACCCAGGTTCGATTCCTCGGTACCACATACATAGAAAAAAGCCGGAAGTGGTGCTGAGGCTCAAGTGGTAGAGCTCTAGCCTTGAGAAAGTCCAGGGACAGTGCTCAGGCCCTGAGCTCAAGCCCAGGAAAGAAAATGTTTTCTCTCATCTTAGTAAACTGAAAAATACACATCATGTCTCACTATTTTCTTTTCTTTCCTGTACTTGTGTTTACTATTATCTTGTTTACATTGTTGAACCAGGTTTGCGAGCACGCATCTCTAATCTTAACTGTTCCAGAGGCAGAGGCAAGAGGATTTAGAGTTGGAGGCCAGGTTGAGCTACACAGACCCCACCTCAAAAACAAAATGCATGGGACTAGTAGAAGGGAGGTGTTTGGGGAGAGAAAGGAAGGAGAGGAAGAGGGAGTGTTGTGGGGTGAGGATGCAGAAGATTGAACCCTGTTGAAATAGTCTATTTGCAACTATGAAAACAGCAGGTTTTCTTGTCGGAATGCGATTTCTTAGAAAGAAGGATGGCGGAGGGATGATGGGGGTAGAATTGATCAGAACACAGCTTAACAAGTGGAGATGCAAAACGAATGCCAACGCTCCACCCCCATGTCCAGCTGGGATAAACCAACAAAAATACAAGCAAAAGAGCTAGGGATGTGGTCACGTGATAGAGCCCTTGCTTAGCAGGGGTGAAGCTCCATAGTATCACAATAAATGAACAAAATTAAAACTGAAATGACCAACAACCAAAAGAAGACAGGATTGAAATGGAAAAAGACTATTAGGTTCAGGCAACATTGATCTAATTGTGGGGGAGGGGATTGTATTTGCTTTATCTTTCCCTCAGTAGGGGTACACTTAATAGGATAAGTGAGCTGTAAAAGAATGGTTTCCAAAGATCACACACAAGTCTGAATCTTGCCAGACACAGCTCACTCCTGTAGCCCAGGCTATGTAGGAGGCTGAGATCTGAGGATCCAAGTTTAAAGCCAGACTGAGCAGAAAAGTCTTAGGAGATTTATCTAAAAAGTGAATAGTAGAGCTGTGGCTGAAGTGTTAGAGTGATAATCATTGTATGAAAACTAAAGGACAGTGTTCAGGCCTTGAATTCAAGCTCAATACTGGCAAACACACACACACACACACACACTGGCAAACACACACACACACACACACACACACACACACTGGCAAACACACACACACACACACACACACACACACACACACACACACACACACACACACACACACACATGGTCTGAGCCTTGATATCTCCCCTAAGGACTCTGTGCCTCTCTTGCTTTGGTGGTGTCTACCAACTCCAGGCTAAAACATGAGCAGTGGTATTCACTTTAATTGTATGGCCCACATGTGGTGACTTTTTCGCAGTAATATTAACAGTGCTTGTGAGAGTGTGTGTTGATTTAACTCTGCAGAGTCTAATGAATGCTGCAGTACAAGGAAAACATCCCATTTTCTCTAAGGGAAGCATCAAAACAGGAAAAAATATGTCCAAATGTGGACATCTTTAACCATTAACCATGGGCCCATTGTGAAATTGCTGCAGAACGAATACCTTTAAGAGCAGGTAGAAGGAACCAACTGCCAATCTTCAACTGGCACTGAGATTTGTGGAGCTCCTTATACCAACATGTGTCCCGCTCAAGAATGAATAGCAATGCCAGGCTCATGACTGTAATCCTAACTACTCAGAAGGCTGAGATCTGAGAATCATGGTTCGAAGCCAGCCTGGGCAGGAAAGCCCATGAGACTCTTTCCTCTAATTAGACTCTTATTCCAATTAATCACCAAAAAGCTGAAGGTGGAGCTGTGGCTCAAATGGTAGTGTGCCAGCCTTGAGTGAAAAAACTAAAGGCCGGAGCCCAGGTTCTGAGTTCAAATCCCAGTACTGGGTGGGGGGGATAAATACCAAAACCATGCCACATTTTTATTAAGTAGCTTCTGCCATGCCACCCAGATTCACAACTATCACATATATAGAATATTTATTTCCAGAGGAGTTAATTTCTTCATATGTGACTCATAGAGTTTCACAGTGACTAGACAGGAAGCAGTAAAAGAAGATTCCTGTAGGCATGAGTGCTGTTCATGGGCTGGGGAGAGGGCTAGGAAAAGAACCTCAGGATATTACGTCAGATCTATACATGAGTTAAAAATAGAGATGAGGGAAAGAGGGAAAAAGCAGACTCCATTATTTCATTTCCATTTATCTACAAAACATTTTTAAAAAAAAAATGACCAGGAAGCTTTGTAAATCTTTTTACTGTTGTAAAAAGTCCATGGAATAACAGCTGCAGACAGATTCAATGCCTGACATGTGGTCTGTTGTTATTTTTGTATTATTATTGATTGTCCTGTTCTTTATGGTATACGTCTTGACTGCTAGAAAAATCCATCTTCTCTTAAGTGGTTATATGTTCTTTCCTGGCTGTACAAAGAATAGGAAAGGTGCCAGCACATACTGTACATTGCCTAACTAAGAATTAAAATGATGCCAGGTACTGGTAGCTCAACTCTTGTAATCCGAGCTACTCAGGAGACTGAGATCTTAGGGTTGAGGTTCAAAGCCAGCAGAGCAGGGAAGTCCATGGCATCTTTATCTCCAACTAACTACTAAAAACACTGGAATTAGAACTGTAGCTTAAGATAGTTCCTGAGCAGTAAAAAGCTCGTGGACAGTGCCCAGGCCCTGAATTCAAGCCTCAAGACACATGCACACACACACACACACACACACACACACACACACACACACACACAGAATGAGAATAATATTAACAATGCTCCTGTGTTTATAGTTCTCTCAAGGCCCTTTCATTACATAATTCCAGTTATTTCTCACCAGGATACCGCCAAGTAGGCAGCATGAAATATTATTCGCTCTTATTTTATGTCAGGGGAGTTTGAGGTTTGCTCAAAGTGGCATAATGCTAACAAGCTGGCAGAGCAAAGGATTCATTCATATGCCACCTTAAATAGAAACCTCATAATTCCCTAGTTACCAGCTTAATGTAATTGAAGAGAACTTTCAGAACTCATTTTTATTAAAAGCATATTACAACTGGCCATGGTAGTACCTGCCTGTAATGCCAGCCCAGAGGAGGCTGAGGAAGGGATATCTTGCAGCAAGTTTCAGGACAGCATAGTGAGATCTTGTTGAAGAAAAAAAAAAAAGACAAATTGTGGCTGGTGCTGGTAGCATAATTCTAACTAGTCGGGAAGCTAAGGTCTGAGGATTGTGGTTTGAAGCTAGAAGTCTATGAGACTTTTATCTACAATTAACCACCCAAAACCTGAGAGTGGAGCTGTGGCGCAAGCAGCAAAGTGGCTTCTTAAAAAAAAAAAAAAAAAAAAAAAAGCGCTAAGGGACAGTGTCCAGGCCTTGAGTTCAAGTCCCATTACTGGCCCAAAGCAGAAGTAAAGCAGCATATTGCAGATTTTCTGTTTGATTTGGTTTGTTGTTGTGTGAGGCAGTCCCCAGCCCTCCAGCTCTCGAGCCTCCTACTGCCAATGCAGGTAGGCACCGCCATGCCTGCCCACAGCACAGCGTGATTAGCTCACGGGATCAAAGAGTCTGTGTCCAGGAACAGGGCTTCCATGTGTCCCGCTCTTCCCCATCCCAAAGTGCAGAAGATAACAAAGGCCACAATTTGCCACAATGCCACGAGTGTGCTGGGCAGCGCGTGCTAAGCAGCGATGGCTCAGGTTCTGCCTTTTGTTGTTTGCTTACAGATTCTCATTCAGAGTGTATACTTTCCGGTTGCCTGGAGACGTATCTTTTCCCATCAAAAGGCTGCTAGGAAACCAGGCTGTCAGAAACCCTTTTATTAGCATCAGTTGCTGGATTTCTTTGAATGAGTGGCATTACAACACTGTGCATGGTTGTTTATTTCCAAACATGCCTCCACCTGCTGTCTATCAGCAGTGTGTGGACTGCATTCCAGACAGACTCACAATCTTCTAGAGTCCAGGCTGCTCATTGCAGCACAGCTCCAGGGCACAAAGGTCTGGAAACAACCCACATGTCCTCCACCATAGAAAGAAATGGCTGCAGAAACTGTAGCATCTTTGGGTTCTAGACGAGGCAGCAGGCAGCAACTGGCTCACACCTGGAATGGTACTGGTCTGGAGGCTGAGATCTGAGGATCATGGCTTGAAGCCAACCTGGCAGTGACATCTGTGAGACTCTTATCTCCAATTAACCAGCAAAAAGTCAGAAGTGGAGCTGTGGCTCAAGTGATAAAGCACTTGGTTATTTGAAATTGGCTAGGAAAGGGGGGGAAACAAGATGAGGGTGGGGGTGGGGGGGAGGGAAATGGGGACCAAGACATGAGAAAGGGTATCAATGTATGTGAAGTAATGCACCTTCCATCTGGCGAATGTAATGTAACCCTTCTATTAATTACAATAAAAAATATATGGAAAAAAAAAAAAAAAACCTCAGAGACAGCACCCTGGCACTGAGTTTCAAGTCCCAGGACCAGCACAAAACAAAGCCCAAACCAAAACCACATCAGGCTCGGATCAAGCATGCAGCCAAGGCTGGCTTCTTTCTGGTCCTCTTGCCTCAAAGTCTTGAGTGCTAGGATTTCAGATAGTTGCCACAACCCTGGGCTACTCCCATGCATTTTAAGTCACCTCTAGATTACTCACTGTACTAAAACCAAGTACACACTAGGTAAGTAGTTGCTCAGTGTATGTTTATAGAATAATGACAAGAAAAAAGAAGTCCAGATAATTTTTAGCATAGTTGTGCTAAAAATATTTGTGGAGGCCCTCAGGAGTGTGGCCTAGTGGTAGAGTGCTTTCCTAGCATGCATGAAGCCCTGAGTTCAATTTCTTGGTACCACATACACAGAAAAAGCTGGAAGTGGTGCTGTGGCTCCGAGAGTAGAGCACTAGCCTTGAGAAAGCTCAAGGACAGAGCCCAGGCCCTGAGTTCAAGCGCCAGGAGTGGGGAAAAATGTTTTTTCAGGCAAAGTTGGTTGAATCTGTAAGTTCAGAATCCACAGGCAGAGAGAAGCCAATACATAAGATAGACGAATAAAATACCGATTTGCTTTGAGTGTATTTTTTATTGATTTCCATTATTTCATTTTTTGGGTGGGGGGTCAGTGGTGGGACTTGAACTTTGGGCGTGGGTTCTGCTCTGTCCCTGAGCTCTTCAGTTTAAGGTTGGCGCTCTACTACTTGAGCCACAGTGCCACTTTTGGTTTTCTGGTGTTTAATTAGAAATAAGAGTCTCAGGGACTTCAGTGCCTGGGCTGGCTTTGAACTGCGATCCTTCTGAGTAGCTAAGATTACAGACATGAGCCACTGGTACCCAGCAATTTCTATTATTTTAAAGTGAAGATTAATTTGAACAAACACAGAGATTTATTAAAATTAGAGTGATTTATTTTATTTACTTATTTTATTTTGCAATGCTGGGGCTTGAACTCAGGGCCTTTTTTAGCAAGGACTCTTCCACTTAAGCCATGCCCCTAGTACTAAAATAGGCACCCTGGCTATCAGATGTCTGTCAATAGTACATGGGTTCTAGTAAGCCTGCTCTATTTTATTTTATTTTTTTCCAGTTCTGGGGCTTGAACTCAGGGCCTGAGCCCTGTCCTTGGGCTTTCTCAAGGTTAGAGCCACAGCACCATTTACAGCTTTTTCTATGTATATGGTACTGAGGAATCAAACTCCGGTCTTCGTGCAAGCTAGGCAAGCACTCTACCTCTAGGCCACACTCCCGGCCCCATGTCTGCTCTATTTGAAATGGTCTCATGAGAGGGCTGAAGCTGGCAATTCACCTAAGTCAGGACATGGTCTGAGCAGAACAGCAATTTAAATGTTCCAGTTTCAGGTTAGTGAAGTGTATGCAAATATTCCAAAATCTAAAAAAAAAAGTCCAAAATTTAGAAAACATATGATTCCAAGCACATATACCACACACACACACACACACACACACACACACACACACACACACACACACACTCATAGAGTAGTTGACAATAAAATCTGGGGGAAAAAATATCAGAAGCCCAGAAAAAGAGAAAAAATAACTACACGGCACTTTATTTAGCTCTAGTGGTCAAGGCCATGGCTTGTGTGATGGGTTATATGATTCACATTATCTGAACACAGGATATGATTTTTCAAGAGGAAATGTTCTGAAAATATTCTGTATCCTTCTTTCCTCTACCTTTCTTCCCTTCCTCCTTTCTTTCCTTCTTTTTTCTTTCCCTCCTCATTAGCATATATTCATTTTACAAGACAACTTTCACTGTGACATTTCCATCTATGCGTTCAATGCATCTGGACCACACGCCCTTTCTTCTACAACAATGTCAGCATGTTGTATTGTTCTGTGTTCACACAAATGACTCGGACCATATTCCTCCTCACTGTTCATTGGTGAAGTAGTTTCTCCCCCTGACCCCCTGCCTAACAGAACCTGTTTTACTTCCTGCCTTTTCTTTCTTCCTTTTTTTTTGTCAGTCATGGGACTTGAACTCTTGAGTGTGGGCACTGTCCCTGAGCTCTTCAGCTCAAGGACTACCCTGCCCCTGGGCCTGGGCATTGTCCCTGAGCTCTCAACCCAAAGCCACCACCCTAACCCTGTAGGCACGGCCCCACTTCCCGTTTTCTAGTGGTTCATTGGAGATCAGAGTCTTATGGACTTTAATGCATGGGCTGGCTTTGAACTGTGATCTCAGATCACAGGGGATTACAGGGGTGAGCCATGGCACCTGGCTTTTTTTCTTAATGTGTCATTAAAGAAATTGTATAAAGAGGTTTCCTCTTGATGTTTCAGATTGCCTTATATTGCTAAGGTGAGTCTTAAATATAGGTTTTGTAGAAGAAGCTAACAGGATTTGAACAGGCTGTCACGTGTCAGTGTGAAACGCTGAAGATTTGACAAGCGTTGTGGCTCATGCCTGTAATCCTACTCAGATCTGAGGATCCAGGTTCAAAGCCATCCGCTTATCTCCAACTAAGTACCAAAAAGTCAGAAATGGAATTATAGCTCAAAGTGGTAGAGCACTAGCCTTGGGCACAAAAGCCCCTCAAGCCTCCAGACTGGCATGCGCACGCATGTATGCACGTGCGCATGCTCACACACACACACACAACATACACACAAGTTGAAGACTTGGGGTCA
The DNA here is from genome assembly GCF_031878675.1 of Megascapheus bottae. Taxonomy (NCBI): domain Eukaryota; kingdom Metazoa; phylum Chordata; class Mammalia; order Rodentia; family Geomyidae; genus Megascapheus; species Megascapheus bottae. The sequence continues at coordinate 59,135,412 of NC_143518.1, read as the reverse complement.
AACACACTTGTACAGTCTAGCTCTATCCCACTATCCATGCAACCAGGAAACTGCCTCAATCTCCCTGAGCCCGACATCCTTACAGATCAGGAAGTACGCAGTGCTGCAGGACTAGATCATAACAGCAATTCAAGCACTGCCTACTGCTTTCAGACTCTTTTAAAAAATGTCCTCTATTCCCCTTCAGTGCAAATTGACACCTAAGAGTAATTCTTAGCTGGACGCTGGTGGCTCACATGTATAATCCTAACTACAAGGGGGACTGAGATCTGAGGACCAAGGATTTAAAGCCAGCCCTGGCAGACAGATTGGCAAGACTCTTACCTCTAGTGAATCAGAAAGCCAGAAATAGAGCTGTGACTCAGGTGGTAAAGCACCCAAATTCAAGCCCCAGTACCAACACATAGAAGAGTAAGTCTTACATTATTCGTTCACATGTACTGAAGGCTTAGGGCATGAGACACAGTGTGACTGACTTCTAATCTGGGCCCTGCCTTCGAGAAGTGCAATGGCAAATACTTTTGAAGTAAGTGTGTCCTTTTATGCCTTGGTCAGTAGGCCAACAGAAGCTGCTACAGTAAGTAGCTGATTCAGTGGGCAGTGATTCGTTTTGCCTGGGGAGGAGAGTGGGCGGCTGGAAGGAAGCGGAAGTCTATTGTGTGCAGTGTCTTTTCTCTTGACATTTGCTGTGAGACTTCTGCAGATCTGATTGTTGAAGGAGGAGAGACTGCAAAAGAGCATTTCAGGGAGAGAACACTGGAGAGAGCAGAGAGACAGAAAAGAAGGCAGAAAGGAAGGGGGGAGAGAGAGAGCAAGGGCCAGGGGGCGTTAAGAGGGGGTGACTTGGAGAGCACCAGGTATGTTATTTACCCACAGAAGCTCAGAACTGCCAGGGCCATGGTGGGTGAGGTGGGTGAGTGGTGGCAGAACGGGGAGAGGGACCCAGCCATGCCAGTCTTGCAAGTCTTAGGAGGATCTCAGCTTTTCTCTCAGAAAGGCGCCATTGGAAAATACTGAGCTGTTGCAGCTCAGTGGCAGAGCACTTGCCTGGCACACAGGATGCCCTTGGTTTTGATCCTCTGCACTACAAACAAAAGAAACCTACACTCCTACCAGTGGTGAGAGAGACAGAGGAAGTGGGCACAGATTAGAGGCAGAGTCTGGTTAGGAAGGCGGAGGCCACATAAGAAAATGAGACCTAAGAAGAGGGTTGTGAGCGTTTTGAGCTCTGTGTGTGTGGCGTGGTTACGACTGAATGGACAGGGAAAGGAATGGAGCTGAGGCTTCAGTGAGGGGCTGGGTGGTGATGCCATTTCCTAAGGTAGAGAAGTAAATTGTCGGAGGGAATAAATTCTGTGTGTGGAAGGGGAGGATGGGGTGCTGGGGTTTGAACCCAGGGCTTCAGTAGCTCCCTTAGTTTTGTCAGTCTACCAATTGAGCCACATCTCCACTTCCAGCTTTTTACTGGTTTCCTGGAGATAAGAGTCTTTCCTGCTGTGCTAGCTTTGAACCATGACCCTCAAATCTCAGTTTGTTGAGTAGCTACAAGTACAGGTATGAACCATCAGATCCTGGTGCACTTTTCATATTTCGTGTGTGCATGTGGTGTGGTGATTGGACATGGAAGTTTGAGCCTTCCTGCGGATTTCTGGGACAGTGAGATAGGTCGGGGCTCTGCAGAGTCCAGGGAGAAATCAAAGTCATCAACTAGTCACCAGGTAAGGTCAATGAGCAGAAGCACCCAACAAGAGCTCAAACCATAATCTGAGACCAAAAACAAAGAGTTCTGGGAAATGTCAACACTTCAGAGAAAAGAGCCAATGAAAAAGTCAGAAAAATGAAGAGGATTTTCATGAAAGCCAGCTCGAGAGAATGTGGTAAGGGAGAAATGCTCAGCTGCAAACCTGGGGATGGGGCACCAATCCTGAAATGTCTGCTGCCATCCACCTGGCCTGGCCAGCCGCTGGCTATGTGAGCTCAGGGAAATGCCAAAGTCTCTCTGTCCCTTTGTCACATAACCTATAGAAGGAACACAAAGATCATAACCTGCCTCATACAATTAGAGATGGGAAATAACTGCACTAGTATTTCTAAAGCACCTGGAATGTTGTTGTGGTACCTGAAGTGCTAAGTAGTTGCTGTAGGAACATTTGCTTAATTGTCTAGTAAAATCAAGTAACAAAGAAAAATCTCTAAATCCTGGGCTGGAGGTGTAGCACAATAGTGCTTCATCTGCCTAACAAGCATAAGATCCTCAGTTCAAACCTGAGTATCCCCCTAAATAAAAAAGAATTCGTGATACATGGTGGCCTAAGCCTGTAATCCTAAATACTTCAAAGGTAGAGATTGGGAAATCAAGATTCAGCCGGGCATGGTGGCTCACACCTACAATCCTACCTACTCAGGAGGCTGAGATCTGAGGATCAAGGTTCAAAGCCAGCCCAGGCCCTAATGTCCATGAGACTTTGATCTCCAATTAACCACTAGAAAATGGGAAGTGGGGCTATGGCTCTAGGGGTAGAGTAGTAGCCTAGAGCTGAAGAACTCAGGGACAATGCCCAGGCCCAGGGGTAGGGTGGTAGCTTTGAGCTGAAGAGCTCAGGAACCGTGCTTGGTCCCATGACCAAAAAAACCAAACAAAAAAGATTCAAGACCAGTAATAACTCAAGAGACTCCATCTTAACCAGTAGCTTAGTATAGTGGTTCTTACCTGCCATCCCAGTAACTCAGAGAAGCACAAATAGGAGAATCACAGTTTAGGCCAGCCAGCATAAATGAGATGCTATCTCAGAAATAACCAGCACAAGGCCAGGAGTTTGGCCTGGCAGTAGAGTGCTTGCCTAGCATGCACAAAGACCTGGGTTTGATTCCTTGCTACCACATACATAGAAAAAGTTGAAAGTGGTGCTGTGGCTCAAGTGGTAGAGCTCTAGCCTTGAGAAAGCCCAAAGACAGTGCTCAGGCCCTGAGTTCAAGCCCCAGGACTGGCAAAAATAAATAAATAACCAACATAAAGCCAGTGATTTCAACCCCTGAGTTCTCTGGTGTCTCTGTCTCTTTCCCAGTATGCCCCCCCTCACACACACACTCTCTCTCTCTCTCTCTCTCTCTCTCTCTCTTTCTCTCTCTCTCTCTCTCTCTCTCTTTCTCACACACACACACACACACACACACACCCCACACAAAATCACGTAAGAGAATGGAACGAAATATGCCAAGATATTAATGATGATTATCTTTGAATTATAGGATTATAGACGGTGTTTGGTTTGTTTCCCTTATTTTAGTATATGTTTCTCAGATATTTATTTTATTATCCAGAAAGAAACAATTCATATAAATACATTTTAATAGACTTGTTTTTAATAACAGGAGGCAATAACTATTTTAGGCAAAGTTGTATCATGGTATAATCACAACTGTGTAAATAATGCACATAGAAAAGGTAGTCAGTGGAGCTCAGTGGCACAATCAGTACACGGTACTTATAGAAACGGTAGTCAAAACTATACCAAAATGCTTATATGATGCAGGGTAAAGTTTAAGGAAGCATGCTTCATTCTTAATCTTTCTGGCTCTTGCTCCTCATTTTTCACTGAGCTTGTCTTTTTTTTTTTTTTTTTTCCGTACCAGTCCTGGGGCTTGAATTCAGGGCATAGGCGCTGTCCCTCAACTTTTTGCTGCTCAAAAATAGTGCTCTACCACTTGAGCCATACTCTACTTCTGACTTTTTAGTGGTTAATTAGAAATAAGAGTTTCACTAACTTTCTTGCCCAGGCTGGCTTTGAACTGTGAACTTCAGATCTCAGCATCCTGAGTAGCTAGGATTAAAGGGATGAGCCCCTTTGTATTTCTTTATAATCAGAACATCCTCTTAAGATAATACCAAAAAAGTCTCATACAGAAAAAGGCCTAACAAAACTGAACTATAGAGTAACCACTCTGCTATTGATGTATGAATTGGTTTTGTTGTTGTTGCTTTTATTTGTTTTGTTCTGTTCCTGGGACTTGAACTCAGAGCCTAGGTGCTGTCTCTGAGCTTCTTTTGCTAAAGGCTAGGGGTGTATCACTTTAGCCAAAGCTCCATTTTTGGTCATTATTGGAGATGAATTTCAAGATGCTGCTCACATCTCAGCTTGCTGAGTAGCTAGTATTACAGGCATGAGTCACCAGTGCCCAGCGATTGCGTACTGTTTATGTACTACTTTGCATATGGAGACTTACACTTTCATTTAAAACTTAAACCTAGTGGGTGGGGGGGAGGGTAATGGGGACCAAGACATGTGAAAGGGTATCAATGTATGTGAATTAATGCACCTTCTATCTGGCAAATATCATGTAACCCTTTTATTAATTACAATAAAAATATATTAAAAAAATTTAAACCTAATATTTCACATATTTTTTTTTGCAGTCCTGGGACTTGAACCCAAGGGCTGGAGCACTGTCCTTGGGCTTTCTCAAGGCTAGTGTTGTACGACTTGAGCCACAGTGCCACTTCCATTCTTTTCTGTGTATGTGATACAACTAACCACAAGAAAGCAAGAAGTAGGAGGGAAATGGGGGAGGAAATGAGAAAAGATATCAATGTGTGAGAAATACTGCGCCTACGATCTGGTGAACATAACTGTATACATTCCCCTCTATACATTCCCCTGACAATAAAAAAGAAGGAAGGAAGGAAGGAAAGAAAGAAAGGAAGGAAGGAAGGAAGGAAGGAAGGAAGGAAGGAAGCAAGCAGGAAGTGAAGTTGTGGCTCAAGTGGTGGAACAAAAAAAACTCAGGGACAGTATTCAGGTTATGAGTTCAAGCCCCAGAACTGGCACAGTAGATAGACAGACAGACAGACAGACAGATAGATAGATAGATAATGGATACATAGATAGATGGTAGACAGAGGATAGAGATAGATGATATATAAATGATACATAGATAGATAGATAGATAGATAGATAGATAGATAGATAGATATTGTCTACACCAAGTATTTCTGCCAAATATCTCGATTTATTTTGACTCCACACATTTTGGACTTCATCTGTGGTCTGTGAGATGAGATTTTTCAGTGATCTGCAGCGGAGGGTCATCTCTAGACAGCGCCGTCTGTGCGCCAGGGAGCAGCTGAGGTTCCAAGCCTGCGGGTCTCTGCAACAGAAGACTTTCAGTTCAAGACTCCATAAATAGTAACTCAATCATCTCCACATCCCTGGCTTATTAGTCATTCTTGTTCAGCAAGAATAATATAATGCTACTACTTAAATCAAGGGAAAGAACTTTCTGTCCTGGAGACTATAGAAGGCTTTGTTGTAGGCTTTGTCTTATTTTAGTCTCGAGGTTAGTTAAATACCAGCTTTCCCTGTGCTTGGATCAGCACTGGCTGTTTAGTTGTTGACCTGCCGTGTTCTGTCTCCTGACTCCTGAGTGGCTGATCCTAGAGCTCAGCAGATAAGGAGCATGAGCTCTACTTGCGTGAGTGGTATAGGCAGTGACAACATTTCTACCCTTTAAATAGACAAAAATAAAAATAAATTAAGTAAAAGTAAGCAAGCTAGGTGCTAGTGACTCATGTCTGCAACCCTAGTTACTCAAGAGACTGAGATCTGAAGGTCATGGTTCAAGCTAGCCCAGGCAAGGAAATTGCATGCAACTCTTATCCAGGTAACCAGCAAAAAAGCCAAAAGTAGAGCTGTGACTTAAGGGGTTGAGTGCTAGTCTTGAGTGAAAAGCTAAGGGCCAGTGCCTTGAGTGCAATCCCTAGCAAGTTCAAGTCCAAGGACTAGCAGTAAATGACAAAAAAATCCTACCGGGCCAGTACTTGGCAACTAACACATGAAGGCTTCTAGGAAATGCTCCTCAGGTCGGATTCCTCAGATCCTCAGGATCTGTCTCTATCCTCTGTGCTATTGCTCTGAGATTCAGAAACTCTACCTAGCTCTAAAAATACCCCAACAGACTTCGCATATCCCTGCTCCTACGCCCATGCACACCGGGTGACTCACCGCCTGCAAGTGAACACAGATTCTGGGAGAGCAGCAGACAGTTTTCCTCATGTACTGGCTTCCAAGGCTGAATGGAAGTCTGTGGCAACACAAAACACCTGCTCTACAGACGCTGATGTGTACAGCGCCTGTTAAAGAGATGTCTGCTGTCTCATGAGACAATATCTAAGCTAGATAGCCATCACTGAGCGATGACAATATTTACATTTATTTTTATTTATTTATTTATTTTGCCAGTCCTGGGGCTTGAATTCAGGGCCTGATCATTGTCCTTGGGCCTTCTCAAGGCTAGCACTCTACCACTTGAGCCACAGCACCATTTCCAGCTTTTTCTATGTATGTATACTGAGGAATTGAGCCTGGGTCTTTGTGCATGCTAGGCAAGCACTCTACTACTAGGCCAAATTCATGAGCCCCCTCATTTTTTTATTCTTATCAAAGTCATAGAGTCATATTGTTTAGTTTTCGTAAGATCTGCAATTATAATAAGAAATCATAGATCTCTCTCTCTCTCTCTCTCTCTCTCTCTCTCTCTCTCTCTCTCTCTCTCTCTCCCCAATTCCCTATTTTCCAAGGCAACTGTTTTTTGTTTATTTATTTATTTTTGTGGGTCATGGGGCTTGAACTCGGCCTGGGCGCTGTCCCTGAACTCTTCAGCTCAAGGCTATGGCCCTACCCTTGAGTCAAGCCCTACTTCCAATTTTCTAGAGATTAATTGAAGATAAGAGTCTCAGGTCCTTTTGTGCCCGGGTTGGTTTTGAACCTTGATCCTCAGATCTCAGTAATCCTGAGTAGCTAGGATTACAGAACTGTTTTGTTTTTGCTGGTTCTAGGGCCTAGTGCTGTTTCTGAACCTCTTTGTGTTCAAAGCTAGCAGTCTACCACTTGAGCCACAGCACCACTTCTGCCTTTTCTGAGTAATTTATTAGAGATAAGAGTCTCACTCCAACTTTTCTGCCCCGACTGACTTTGAACTCCAATCCTCAGATCTCAGCCTATTGAGTAGCTAGGAGCCACCAGAGCTCAGCTAAGAATTGTTTGGCCAGACATTTGTCTTTAAACTTTTTTAGGCGGGCGCAGGGACTCTCGCCTGTAACACTAGCTACTCAGGAGGCTGAGATCTGAGGATCACAGTTCAAAGCCAGCCCAGGTACTAAAGTCCATGAGATTCTTATTAACTACCAGAAAACTGGAAGTGGGGCTGTGGCTCAAGGGATAGGACAGTGTCCTTGAGCTGAAGAGCTCGGGGACAATGCCCCGGCACAGAGTTTAAGTCCCACAACTTAAAAAAAAAAACCTTTTTCAAAAAAGTAAATGGGGCTTCATTAAAATCAAATAGTCTTAGGAAAGCTATAACGTCTCTAGCTGTTTCATAAATGTATCGTAGCCATTTACTGTTTCACTTAGGACCATCAGTGTATTTGTTAAAGTTTACTTTGCTTTGTGCATTCACTGACTATAGACAAATACCAGTATGTCTGCCTTTAATAAGGAGTAGGGCTCTCACCCAGAGAACCCCCCAAGCACCCCAATCAGAATGTAATTAATGTGTTCATTCAGGTCTTCTGTTTCTGATGGCCAATGTATGTGAGTTCAACCTCAGTCATCATATGACTGTAAGATCTTGCCAGGAAATATAACCTTGAACTCTCTGCTACCTCATTCATACCAAAGCCCCACTATGACACATGATACTGATGGATGATTGCCAGAAAGATACACATCCTGTCTATTCCTAGATATTCTCCATTTTGTCTGGGACAAAGCCAGACCATCAAAGGACCAACCTTGTGCTTGATTATTATCTTTGTCTCCCCAATATTCTTCATGGTACCTCTAACTGAGACGGCAGCACCTCCATACTCATTCAGTGCAACTTAGAATATTTACGGTGCTGTGCATTTGAACCACAACAACAGTTCCAGGGTTTTTTTGGTGGTACATTGGAGTTAAGGCTCTCATGGATTTTCCTGTCCAGAATCATGAATTTCAGATCTGAGCTTCCTTAGCCATGAGAATTACTGGCATGAGCCACTGACGCCTGGCTCATACCTCTACTACTGCAACTACTATTATTACTACTGCTACTACTACTAATAATAATACCGTGGTTGGGCCACAATTTGGTCATTGTTTACTGGATATTTAGGAGCATCGATCACCTGAGTCACATCTCCACACTTTGCTTTTTGGTGGTTAATTGAAGTCTCCAGGACCTCCCTGGCTGCCAACCACGAGCCTCAGATCTCAGCCTCCTGATTAGCTAGGATCACAGGTGTGAGCCGTTGGCACCCAGCCTCAGTGGTGTTTTGATGTGCATTTCCTTATGGCCAAAGACGCTCTACATTTTATCTCTTCGCGTCTTTGTCAGCTACTTCCTCGTTTGAAAACTGCTCAATTCGTTTGCCCATTTGTTATTCAGATTGTTTTGGATTTTAATTTTTTGAGCTCTTTACATTAATCCCTTGTCAAATGAATAACTGGCAAGGATTTTCCTCCTATTCTATAGACTTTGCTCTGATCATTGTTTCCTTTGATGAGCAAAAGCTTTTTAAGTTTAAGACAATCACATTTGCCAATTTGTGTTCTTATTTCCTGAACTTGGAAAATCCTGTTTAGAAAATCCTTGCCTGGGTCTATAGCTTCCAATTTGTATATATTTTTTTCTTTTGCCAGTCCTGGGGCTTGAACTCAGGGCCTGGGCGCTGTCCTTAGATACTTTTTGCTCAAGGCTAGTGCTCTGCCAGTAGAGCCACTGTGCCACTTCTGGCTTTTTCTGTGTATATGATATTGAGGAATCAAACCCAGGGCTTTGTGTATGCTAGGCAAGCACTCTACCACTAGGCTATGCTCCTGGCCTACCTTCCAATATTTTTCCTATAGTTCTTCTAGAAAATTCTAAGTTTGGAGTCTTACATTAAGATCTGTGGTTTCTTTTTGATGTTGCTGGTGGTGGTTGTGGGACTTGAAACTCAAGGCCTAGGTATTGTCCCTGAGCTCCTTGCTCAAGGCTAGCCTTGAGCTACACCACCACTTCCGGTTTTTGAGTGGTTAATTGAAGATAAGAGTCTCACTGAGACTTTTCTTCCCAGGTTGCCTCTCACCTAATCTCCTTTCCCTTCCTCTATTTCCTTCTGATTTCCTCCTGTTTTATTTTTTCATATATTTTATTATAATTAATAGAAGGGTTACATTATATTCGCCAGATAAAGGTGCATTACTTCACATACATTGATACCCTTTCTCATGTCTTGGTCCCCATTTTTCTCCCCCTACCCCCTCCTGTTTTCTTTCTACTCTGTTCTACCATACAAACCACCAAACAATCCAAAATCATTTTTGAAACAAAATAAGATAGAAACAAGAACTTCCAAAGCTCTCAGGAACTCCTGGGGTCACAAAGATTTACCCCCTCAGCCAGCACTGAAGTCTTACTCACCTCCGAATGCCTTGCTGTAGATAATTCCATAGACAATGTTCAACATGGATCTGTGGAACCAGGCAGAGGGAGCTCCTGCCTCTAATTCTAGCCTTGCAAGAGGCTGAGATCATCTGGACTTAAAAATCAATTCAAGAGATTCCATCGAAACAACTGACAAAATTCCAGGCTGGAACTGGGTGCTGGTGATTTACGCTTATAATCCTAGCTACTTGGAGACTTTGCCTAAGGATCACAGTTCGAAACGAGCCCCAGCAAGAAAGTCAGTGAGACTTTTATCTCCAATAAACTACTTAGAAAAAAGAAACACAAATAGAGTTGTGGCTCAAGTGGTAGAGTACTGGTCTTGGGCATAAAAAGCTAAGGGATAGCACCCAGGCCCTGAGCTCAAGCCTCCAGGACTGCTCTCCACCCTCCTCCGCCCCCACCAAAGAGGATGGTGGATGAGATTACATCTTCACAAGGACCCCAGTATAATTTTGAACACTATTGCCTTGGAGTGATTATAAATATTATAAATATATAAATATAATAAATATCTCACGTGTGGCTTTGCATGTTTTCTGACTTGCTATGTATGATTTGCCTAAGAGAAGAAAAGTATGTCAAGAGCCGCCTGCCCAATACATCAATATAAAAATATCTACAGGCACATTTTGTTTTATCCAAAACTCTGGGCTGAGGCCCAGCGGCTCAAACCTGGAATCCTAGGAACTGAGGAAGTGGAAAGTAGGGAAGACTGTGGTTAGAGGCCAGTGTAGCGAAACATTCAGAAGCCTTCACCAAGCTGAGCATAGTGGTACAAAATCAGCATCCCAGTTACATGGGAAAGATAAATAGGACTTTGGCTCAGGCTACTCTAGGCAAAAATTAAGACCCTGCTACCAAAAACAGCCCAAGCAAAAGGGTCTGGGAGTGATTTAAGTTTTTGTTTTTTTGGTGTTTTGGTTTTTATTTGCCAGTTGGGGCTTGGACTCAGGGCCTGAGCACTGTCCTTGGGCTTTCTCAAGGCTAGAGCTCTACCACTTGAGCCTCAGCACCACTTCTGGCTTTTTTTCTTTGTATGTGGTACCAAGGAGTTGAACCCGGGTCTTCGTGCATGCTAGGCAAGCACTCTACCACTAGGCCAAACTCCTGGCCCAGTGATTTAAGTTTTATAGCACCTTGCCTGTCAAGCTCAAAACACTGAGCTCAAACTTCAGTAACAGACAGACAGACAGACAGACAGACACAGAGGGAGAAAAGAAAAGGGAAAGAAGAGAAATAAAAAAAAAGGCAAAAGCCCAGGTTTAGTTGTGTGTGTGTGTGTGTGTGTGTGTGTGTGTGTGTGTGTGTGTGTGTGTGTGTAGAAATGACATAACCTGGGGGCCGGGAGTTTGGCGTAGTGGTAGAGTGCTTGCCTAGCATGCACGAAGACCCAGGGTCATATTCCTCGATACCACATACAAAGAAAAAAAGCCAGAAGTGGTGATGAGGCTCAAGTGGTAGAGCTCTAGCCTTGAGAAAGCCCAAGGATAGTGCTCAGGCCCTGAGCCCAAGCCCAGGACTGGCAAAAAAAAAAAAAAAAAGAAATGACATAACCTAGTTGAAACTTTTATGAGTTTGAAGATTCAGATGCAATGACTTATTTTGTAAATTTCACTAATTCTATTAGCTTATGATAAGAGATCAGAATACTATAAGAAATATGACACTGAAACAGCTTTTAAAATAAGCACAAGTTGGTTTTAGCAACCTTCATATAAGGTGGCTTATTTTTCTTATGTTGATTACATTAAGTGGCTTATTGTTGTAAAGTGGTTGCTTTGCTTTGAAGGCAAGGAAAGAGTTGTGTTAGCAGCTTTTGACTTTGGCACCCCACCCCTCAGGCTGCCATTCTGAAGTCAGAAATTGAATGGAACCACAGTTGGGCAGCCAAACTTTGAGACTGGGTGAAGAGTACTTTATTCTTTCTCTTGGGACCCTGGGAAAATGGTAATAATAACCTAAGAATTTCTTCTATATTTGAGAGACAAGTTTAGCCCACATGTATGGCATCCAGTAAGGAATATTTTTCGAGCAGAAAGCCCTAAGACTCTGAAACAGAAACGAAACTTTGCAATTTGCATGCTTTGCTTATGTCAGAGTGCATCTAAACTGACATTTGGCAAGCAGTTTCAGCCGCCTCCCCTAGTTTCAATTTTATGAAGAAAACAGCTTCATTCATTCTTTCCTAGTGGTTGAACTCAGGGCTTTGTACTTGCAAGGCAGGTTCTCTACTGCTGAGCCACACCTCCAGCTTGCTTTTTTTTTTTTTTATAATGTATTTCTAGGCCAAACCCTGTAGAATATCCAGAGAAACCCACCCACCTGTCACCCTGGACAGACAGCCTGTAATCCTAGCTACTGAGGAGGCTGAGATCTGAGGACTGAGATTCGAAGCCAGCCCAGGTAGGAAAGTCTGTGAAACTCTTACCTCCAATGCATCATCAAAAACCCAGCAGAGCTGTGGTTCAAGTGGTAGAGTGCCAGCCTTGAGCAAAAACACTAAAGGACCACCCTCAGGCCCTGAGTTCAAGCCTTAGGGCTGGCACACACACTCACACACACACTCACACACATAGACATCACTGTGAGAACACCCCATATGTTGGAAATTAGTGTCGTTGTCATTATTCTTCTTCTCAAAAATAAATGAACTCTGTTAGTTTAATCAGATTCTAAGACATCATGGCAGCACAGGACAAAATACACTGAAGTGTCTCTGTGAGTGATTAACTACGACACACCGAATACAGCAGAGAGGCCTCGAGCTCTTCCCACACAAATACATCATTAGTCAGACAGGCCACGAACACATCAGCAAGCCACATAGGATGCGTGAAATCATGCACTGCCCAGCAAACTCCAGTACCACCAAAAAAAAATCTAAATTAAGGTTTTGGTCTCTAATTCATGTGTGTGCATGGGTGTTGGTTCTGGAGATTGAACTCAGGGCCTAGGCTCTGTCCCTGAGCCTTTGTGTGATCAAGGCTAGTGATGTACTACTTGAACCACTACTCCACTTTTTGGTGGTTAATGAAGATAAGTATCTCATGGATTTTTCTGCTCAAGCTGGGATTACAGGCTTGGGTCGTCTGTGCCAGGCTGTAATTAGATGTCTGGAATTTAATTCAATATCTGAAAAAATCTATCAAAAGCCAAACATAGCTCAAAGAGGATGATGTGTAGTTGCCTTGGAAACTTAAAGTATATACAGCTAGACATGGTAATGCATGCCAATAATCCAGTACATCGAAGGCAGATGCAGAGGATCTTGAATTCAAGGCCAGTCCAGAGTATACAGCCAAACCCTGTTTCAAAAGAAAAGAGGCTGGCCCGTCACCAATGGCTCATGCCTGTTATCATAGCAACACAGGAGAATGAGATCTGAGGATTGCAGTTCAAAGCCAGCCTGGGCAGGAAAGTCCATGAGACTCATCACCAATTAGCCACCAGAAAACCAGAAATGGTACTGTGGCTCAAGTGGTAGAGCGCTAGCCTTGAGCTGAAGAGCTCAGGGACAGTACCCAAGCCCAGAACTCAAGACCCACAATTGACAATAAAAAAGAAAAGAAAAGAGGCTGGATACTGATGATTCGTCCTAGTTATTCAAGAGGCTGCAATCTGAGGATTGTGGTTCAAAGCCACCCTAAGCAAGAAAGCTCGTAAGACTCATCTCCAACTAACTACCAAAAAAGCTAGAAGTGGAGCTGTGGCTCAAGTGGTACTGTGCCAGCCTTGAGCAAAAAATGCTCACAAATACAGGCCCCAGGACCAGCCCAGAAACAACAACCACCACAAAAGAGAGGCTGAGGCTGGCTCTCAGTGGTAGAACAATGGCCAAGCCAAGTTGGAGGCCCTGAGTTCAAACCAATGCCACACAATAAGACCAATAACCAAAAACCCCTTAAAACAAATAAACAAACAATGGAACAGGAATAACTGTACTGTGCAGTCAAACATCAAACTTACACTGAGATCTAGTGTTATGGAAAATGGTGGGGGGAACGGGGGTGCTTCCTGGGAGGAAGTCAGCTTTCCTCTGAGTCTTGAAGAATTAGTCAGACTTTGTGGTCAAGGGGGTGGGACTCCAGACACCAGAAACTAAATAACAGCCATGAAAAAATCAATGCTGCTGCTGCTCTGTTGACAATTCTGTTCTCAACTTGAATGGCCGCTTCAGTTACTCCAAGACTGTTTCTCTTTCTTTGAGTTGTTAATCTAAGGTTGTACTTTAGAGCTGAGCTATTTTTATGGTACCTTCCAAACGAGGCATCAGTCACTGTCTCTGAATTACTGTCTAACTACTTCATACGGGACCAGCTGTAGGTGAGATGAAGGTCTAGGGAGAATTTAAAGGTGTGTAAATTCTTTTTTAACTAAAAATTTAAAAGAAGACAGGCACTGATGACTTGTGATTAGTAAGACTGACATCTGAAGACTCAGTCTTGAGGCCAGCCTGGACAGAAAAGTCTATGAGATGCAGCTCCAGCAAACAACAACAAAAAACTGGAAGTGGAGCTGTGGCTCAGGTGGTAGAACACCAACTTTGAGTTAAAATGCTTAGGGAGAATATATGGCCCTGAGTTTAGCTCCATTACCAGAAAAAGGAAACTAGAAATAATCAAATCAAAAACAAGTCACTGGGGCTCATGCCTATAAGCCTAACTACTTAGGAGGCTGAAATCTGAGAATTGGGGTTCAAAGCTAGCCTGGGTAGAAAAGTCCTCATGAAACTCGTATCTCCAATACACCATTCAAAAACAAAAGTGGAATTGTGGTTCAAAGTAGTATCTTGGAGCAAAAGACAGAGCCTGGGTCCTGAGTTCAAGCCCCATGACTGACAAAAATGAAGAAAAAGAAAAAGGAATTGAGTCAACTGGGCTGAAAAGCAGAGAAACAGATATCAACAGTATAAAGGTTCTAGGAGGGATGATCAGACTTGGTTATATATAAATTTTAAATATAGTTTAAATTCATCATCTTTTAGCAACTTTCTGCCATTCTGAAGGTGACTGGCTCTGTTAACACAAAATAGTTAGTTGATCATTAAACACTGGGTAAATGACAACTTTTTCACATGGTATTTATACCGTCTCTGTTATAAAAAATGGTTCTAGTATTACATGAAAATATCTGCTTTAGGATGCTTTCAAGACTCTGTGCAGTGTAATTTTCATTGTTCAAGGTTACATTTTGGATATATTTTTAAACTATATTTTTATTGTAATTAATAGAGGATTACATTATATTCACCAGATAAGAAAGTGCATTACTTCACAAACATCGCTACCCTTTCTCATGTTGTTGTCCCCATTTTCCATCCCCACCCCTCCCAATCATTTTGTTTTCCCCCTTCCCTATCCTATTTCAAATAAACAAATATATATATACAAAAAAAGAGAAAAATATCTGCTTTATACAATTAAGGCTACATTCATTAGATGCCTTCTATGTCCAAAGTCTGAAGTCTGTACACCTACCACTTCAGGTTTGGGTTTTTTTTTTAATTCTTATTATGTGTGTGACAGCACTAGAGCTTGAATTCAGGGGCTTGTGCTGTCCCTTAGCATCTTGCTCAAGGATGATGTTCTATTTGAGCCATAACTTTACCTCTGGCTGTTTGGTGGTTAATTGGAGATGAGTCACCTGGATTTATCTGATCAGGTTAGCTTTGAACAGCAGTCCTCAGATCTTAGCCTCCTTAGTAGCTAGGATTATAGCCATGAGCCTTTTTCTGTTGTTGTTGTTGGCCATGGGGCTTGAACTTGGGGCCTGGGCACTCTCCTGAGCCTCTTTGTGCTCAAGGCTAGCACTCTACCACTTGAGCCACAGCATCCACTTCCAGTTTTTGAGTAGTTAATTGGTGATAAGACTCTCACTGGGACTTTTCTGCCCAGGTTACCTTTGGACTTCAATCCTCAGAGCTCAGCCTCCTGAGTAGCTTGGATTATAGGTGTGAGCTACCAGTGCCTGCTTTATTGTTTTTTTTTGTTTGTTTGTTTTTTGTTTTTGCCAGTCCTGGGCTTGAGCTCAGGGCCTGAGCACTGTCCTTGGACTTTCTCAAGGCTAGAACTCTACCACTTGAACCTCAGCACCACTTCCGGCTTTTTCTATATATGTGGTACCAAGGAATTGAACCCGGGTCTTCGTGCATGCTAGGCAAGCACTTTAACCACTAGGCCAAATTCCCAGCCCCCAGTGCCTGCTTTAATACCTTATCTTATTTGATCCTTCAAACAATCTAGAGGGAATGCGAGACAAACACTATCACCTTACTTTAAAGACAGAGGTACTGGGGGATTTATAAAGGTCAGAAGGAGACTTGTAGAGGCCTGAAAAATCAAGTTCCACTTGGGTTCATTGGACATTTGTTTTCTTTGTTGTTGTTTTGTTTTTTGCCAGTCCTGGGGCTTGAACTCAGGACCTGAACACTGCCCTTGGGCTTTCTCAAGGATAGAACTCTACCACTTGAGCCACAGCACCACTTCCAGGTTTTCTATAAGTATGTGGTACCGAGGAATTGAACCCGGGACTTTGTGCATGCTAGACAAGCACTCTACCTCTAGGCCAAACTCCCGGCCTGGACATTTGTTTTCTATAATCACATAGCTTCTGAACATAATCAAATCTTTTCCTATTCTTGCTTAGTACTGGATGCACCAACTGCCTTGATTTATTTAGAAACTAATTGCTACTCTCTGTCTAGCTAGCGTTTATTTATCTACCAATTGAGACACAAGTTTGCATTTGGTTCTTGAGTATACATATGTATATATACACATGTGAATACACACATATATGTGTACACATATGTGTATATATATAGGTGTATGTGTACACATATATGTATATACACGCTTACATCTGTAATTGTAGTTACTCTTGAGGCTGAGATCTGAGGATCATAGTTTGAAGATTTGAAGTCAGATTGGGCAAGAAGTCCATGAGATTCAGATTTCCAATGAGCTACCCAAAGAATCTAGAAGAAGAACTGAGGCTCAAGTGGTAAAGTGCTAGCCTTGGACACAAAAGCTGAAGGATAGCACCCAGGTCCTGAGTTTAAATCCCTAGGACTGGCATGCACACACACACACACACACACACACACACACACACACCCCAACAACAGAAAAATCCAGAAAAAGATCTTTTGTAGCAATCAAAGGATCAAAGGAAAGGACATAGATGGGCACTTCATATTTACAGTGTCCATATTGTATTAATGAAATAAAGCTCCAGTTTAGGCTGGGTACTGGTAGCTTACACCTAAAATCCTAGCTACTCAGGAAGCTAAGATCTGATATTTGTAGTGTGAAGCCAGTGTGGGCAGAAAAGTCCACAGATTATTACCTTCCAATTAACCACCACCAAAAACAGCTCCAGAAGTAAAGTTGTGGCTCAAGGGGTAGAGTGCCAGCCTTGAGTAAAAAAGCTTAGGGACAGTGTCTAGGCCCTGAGATCACACACACACACACACACACACACACGAAAGAAAGAAAGAAAGAAAGAAAGAAAGAAAGAAAGAAAGAAAGAAAGAAAGAAAGAAAGAGGGCCGGGAGTTTGGCCTAGTGGTTAAAGTGCTTGCCTAGCATGCACAGACCCCGGTTCGATTCCTTGGTACCACATACATAGACAAAAACCGGAAGTGGTGCTGAGGCTCAAGTGGTAGAGTGCTAGCCTTGAGAAAGTCCAAGGACAGTGCTCAGGTCCTGAGCACAAGCCCAGGACTGGCAAAAAAAAAAAAAAAAAAAAAAAAAAAAAGAAAGAAAGTTAAATAAAAAGAAATCTACAGCTTAAATACTGCTAGTTTTTATTTTCTTTCAGAAACCACCTCTTGTCACTGGTAGAACTGGATCCATCTAATGTCTTAATTCCCTACACAAACAACACACAGTGCTAATTGCATTCATGAAATAAAACATTCACCTTTTCTTTGGCCAATGGGCTGAGAACAAGGGAGTCCCGATTTACATTTCCCAGTTCTAAATAATAATTTGCTAGTAAGCTCATTACAGGGCCTGTGACAGTAAGAAGCCACCAGCTGCAGTACATCTATCTGGAATTTTAGGGTTCCTGTAGGGTCTTGCCATGATTTGTTTATGATGTAGAGATGATGGACTCTGTCAGTTCCTAATAAATGGTAAATAAAAAAGTAACCTGCGATATTAAAGCACTACTTTAGCTACACTGTAATTAAATTACAGTAACACCACTAGCCATAAAGCTTTATAGAATCTTCTGAACCATGCAGTAATTCTCCTAACTATACTATTATGTAGAGCACAAATATTTCTTTGTAAGTCCCAAGCAATACATCAGGGAAGCAATCTGCTGAGGCTAGATTGAGGGGAAATGCATCTCAGGATGCTATGAATAAAAGCTCTAGCTTCTCATTACTTTATGACAAGACACAGAAATTCACTTTACTTTTCATTTAAGCTTTTTGGCTTGCGTTTATAGATGTATGCCTTCACGCTTTTATTCCCTTCTTCCTTCAGCCGTACGTAATAAATGATTATAAATTTTCACATTTGACCACCTTTCTGCTAGTCTCATGCTTAATGCACAAAGTTAGGGAGCTGTAGGTAAAATTTCACAAACACTTTTATTTATGATGTTGTCCTTGGCAACGGAAATTTCAATGTACTGAAATGAAAAGTATGATTAAAGAGAGACGGCATTCTGACAAGGATAGCACAGAGCAGCCTTCCATTTCCTCCTGAAAATATATAATACTTTTTTGACATCAATTTCATAGAGAATAGACATGGGTTAGTCATGGAAGAAAGAGAAAAAAAAGATACAAACACGTTTCTAACTTCAGTCTTCTTAATTTTTTTTTGCCCTTACAACTTATATTAGAGATATTTTGTCCAAATGGATAAGCTTCCGAATTGGCAAACTATCTCAATTAAACTACCCTCAAAGGCATTGAATCAAAATTGAGGGGAAAGTATGATTTGGGATGAAAGGGAAACAAATATTGATTTAATTATTTCAACAACTGATTTTTATTCTTTTAAATCTCTAGGTGGTAAGAAAGAAATAAGCAAAATGTATTAACTGCAATACAATAGATTCCAGGGAGATTTCAAATAGTGTAATTCCTTAGAAAACTAAAAAGTTAAACCAAATAAAACACTGGGAAGTGAATACTTGAAAGAGGTGGGATAGGGTCAAGGGAAAGGAGGTAGGTGAATGAAGAGGAGATGGGGGTGGCATGCAAAATACAATATAGCCTACAAAATTAAGAAGTGTGGGAAGGAGGGGGAGGGGAGGCATGGGTGAGGATGTTGAAAAGGCTGACATTGGTCAAGATATATTGTAATCATAAATGGCTTTGTTAAATAGAAACTTCTTTGCACAATTTACTTTAAAATAATTTTTTAAAACTGTTAGAAACACACTGGAAAATTAGCTCTCTGAACAACTTCAGTGGTAAGATGTACAGTATTAAGGTACTGATAACATGAGATAACATTTCCAAATGTGAAAAAGACGTATCTGTGATGAGAGAAAATAAAGCTTACGTACTGCATTAAAAAAATGAAAAATTGGAAGTACCAGAAACAAAGATTCACAAGGAAATGTGGTTGTTTAGCTTCTTATGAATCTTTCTAATTATCGTTAAGCAACTAAAATGTCCCCCCTATGTGTCTCCTCATTATTAAGGCCAAGGTCGAGTGCCTGGGGCTAGATACGTTCTTTTTCTATGATGTTGGGAAAAAAGAGAAAGAAATTAAATGATTGGCAGAACTTATTCTAGTAGTTATTCCTCAAAATAAAATTCTGCTGGTATAAAATATATCTTCTATGCAGGTGTAATGCCTATTGTTATCTAATCATAATTATCAAAATGAGGTCCAGGACATGAAAATAAGAGGGGATTTTTGTGTTGCTTTTTTTAAAATGTCTTTTTGTCTTCTTTGTTTATCTGTCTTTGGGGTTGTAAAGTGGGGGGCAGGAATGGAGAGACAAAAGGGGAAGCAATGCAGTGGTGCTTACTGGACGCTGTGTCAGAAACCAACTATACAACCTGTGGGTGGAGAAACGAGGAGAGAGCGGGGGAAGAGATAACACTGTCCAAAAAGCAATGTACTCATGCCACGTGCTGAAGGCTCATGCCTGGGGCCCTAGCTGCTCGGGAGGCTGAGATGTGAGGATCGCAATACCTGAGCAGACAAACCTTCAAAACTCGTATTGCCAATTAACCGGCACAAAAGCCGAACATGGGGTTGTGATTCAAGGGGTAGAGCAGCAACCTTGTATAAAATAGCTAAGGGGGAGTGTGCGGCCCTGAGTTCAAGCCCCAGTACTGGCACTAAAAGATAAACGACAAAAGAAACCGAGAACTGGCTTTGAATAGTCACAGCTTGAGCCAGGCGCTCGGGTTAATGCCAGGCATGCATACCTGGATTACAGTGTGATCTTCCCACCTGGCTCCTCAGATCTCAGCCTCCTGAGTAGCTGGGATGACAGGCGTGGGCCACCCGCAGTCTTGACCAAAGCAGATAAATAACTATTTGCAGGCAAATAACTGAAATGGCACGTCAGTCAATAATCAGAGCCAGATGAAGAGAGAGGTCAATTCCACATAATTACACCACATAAGAAGTGCCAAGCAAGTGCCATGACCAGCTGAGTCTTCGGGGGAATGTGGGTGGTCTGTGCCCAGGTCATAGCTCAGGCAGGGGTCGGTCTATTCAATCTGTCCAATCTGAGAGCTACCAGCTAAGGCCCCTGCCCCTGCCAAAAAAAAAAAAAAAAAAAAAGGTCTAAAGCGAGAAAGGAAGAGCAAGGAAGGAAGAGGAACAGAGAGCTAGGCCTGGGGACGCGATGTGGAAACAGTGAGGCTCAGAGCATCGGGATCAATCACTTCCTGGAAGTGCAGCATGTGGGGAGAACAGGAGACCTCTATGCTTGTTTTTGCATTCATGAAAATAAGAGAATTTTAAAAGGCTACGCGGAGGGCCTGCTCTATGCCACATGTCCACAGTTATTATGTTTTCCGGAAAGTATTCTATTCATGTATTGGCTTTTTAAAAAAAATAGTCTGTATAGCATTTTCAACAAGCTCACAGCTTTCTTCAATAACTGTTCTACAAATACTTTCTGACAGATTCCATTTGTTACCTAGCTATTGCAGAACCCTGAAAAATATATTATGTCTCATGCCAGTTATAAAAATAAACCACAAATTATAACCAAAACAAAATTACCTAGTAATTATCATTTAGGTGTCTGTTTTAATCCTCTTCACAGTCACCGTTATTTCAGTCTGCCTTTAAGAGCCAGACAATTTAACACAAAGGCAAACTGGAAGGGGTTGGGGGGCGAGTGTCATTTTAATTTTTCTCTTTTTCCCATGTGCTACAATAATATCTGAAATCTACTTTTCCGAGTACTCTGTGAACACCTTAATCTCCAGAGCACTTCAGGATATATTGAAGAGTAACAGCCTTAAAGTTGACCAAAATAGGCAGAGTATTCATGTGGTGTCAATTATGGGCGGGCATGGGCGAGGGGGGGGGGGGGGAGAGAAGTGAGCAAAGGTTAGATGAATAAGAACAGAGCTCACACTTTCTTTTAACTTGTTAATGTCTCTGACCCTTCTGTACACAAATCGCTTTAATCAACATTATATACATTTCATTGCAGCCTTCCCATTTAACAGCCTGTAAAATGTTTGGTTATCAATTATACACATCAAGTTGATATGCTGCAGGACTTGGAAGGGGGGGGTCACTTACCCTGGCAATTAAGCCTGAGAGGGTTTGAAGAAACCCACACCTCAGCAGGCTTCCTCCCTCCCCCCACCCCCGCCCCTAGCACCTTCCTGGTGCTCAGAAAAATGAACAAGCCTAACAAGCTTTCATCCAGTCAGGAATGGGAGAGAAATGATGTATGGCTATATTGAGGCTTAAGGCCAGGGTCTTTGTCTCTCTTTTGGGTACCTGTACCTTGTCCCAACACACACACACACACACACACACACACACACACACACACACACGCTGTACACATTCCTCTTTCCTTACTGTACACACTCTCACACTATTTGCAACAAAGGAATTTAGCACAGCGCCATGATCATCAAAACACACATTTCTGGATGCTTCCATCACATACCCTGGTTATGCTAAATGAATCAAGAGAATTTCATATCCATCCCTCTAGACTTGTGTCTTTTCTTCGTGGTGAATACCTCCCCCCTCCTGCCTTTTTCACTCTTCTGGGATACATGGCGCACTGTATGATGCCACAGGACACTGGAATTTATTTCTTTTTTATATCAGTCACAAAATTATTCTAATTGGGAGAATCATTCTTTTTATATGTGTTTTGTGTATTGCTACTGGGGCTTAAACTCCGGGCCTTGTGTTCACTCTTCGTTGTTTGTTTGTTGCTCAAGGCAGGTACTCTACCACTTGAGTCACACCTCCATGCTGGGCTTTGTGGTGGTTCATTGGAAATGAAAGGCTTATGGATTTTTCTGCCTTGGCTGGCTTCAAACCAAGATCCTTAAATCTCAGATTCTTGAGTGGTTAGGGTTATAGCCATGAGCTACAGACATCTGGTATAGTCTTCTTAAGATTCTACTCTGTCAGCATTTTTTAGTATGTTTGAATTGAAAGCAGATTTTTCTCATAGGCTTCTTTTTTGAGTCTTTTTAAGCATGCTAAACTGACAAACCAACCATATTTATTAGAAGACTTTTGTATGAATGAATTGTAAACACTGCCTTCCAACTTAAGAAATCTCACAGTACACTTCACCGATTTTCTCTTCAGAATGAGGAGAGTCCTTCTGTTAAGGATGCTTTTGAAAAGAATATTTCTTGTTAATGATTTAATTGCTTAAAAATATGTTCTTACATGTCAATATAGAAGAATATAATAAACCCACATAAGTTCCTCAGCATATTTCTCGTTTTGTTTTGTTTTGTTTTTTCTTTTTTTGGTGGTACTAGGGCTTGAAGTTAAGTTCCAGGCACTGTCCCCTTAGCTTTTTGGCTCAAGGCTAGCAATCTAGCCTTGTGGAGTCACCAATCCATGTCTGGCTTTCTGGTGGTTAACAGGAGATAAGAGTCTCATGGACATTCCTGTCTGCGCTGGCTTCAAACTGCACTCCTCAGATCTCAGCCTGCTGTGTAGCTAGGATTACAAGTCTGAGCCGCCCTGGGTGTGAGTAGCTTTAAAACTGAAAAGATGCAGTCCTACAACCGAGGAGGAACAGCAAGTGTGGCACTTTTTTTTTTCTCCCCTTCAGAAGAGATAAAGCCTTTGCCTGAGTTATTACAGTGAATTGATCTGACTCCAACCTGAAGTTACCAAGGTTTTTTTTTTTTTTTTTAAAGCTGCAATAAAGCTTTCTTTGCATTAACCAGCCAAGCACATAAACATTTTAATGAACTGTTTTTACATGGTTCATTGGGTAGCCACCAGGCTCCCCTAATACAAATCACCAGCCCGACACATCCAGCATTCTCATGATGGCTGTACTTTTTCAGTTTACCAAATGCAAATTGAATATCACAGCTATGGAGCTTAATCAAATACCTGACTATCGGAGCGTGTGAAATTCTTAGCCTGGCATTTACTGTGTTCAAAGGGCAGACTCTGAGAGCACTTTGCTTCTCTAGCCTCAAAGCAAAAGTCAAGATTATCAGGATACTCAATGTGACCACTAAACATGGGTCCCTCTGGAAGCCACCACTCATTGTTGAAATGATTTGGGGACAGTGAAGGTCATTATTATCATAAGTTCCAAGGAGCTGACTCACTATTAATCATGAAAGACTGGTGTCTCCAACCTGATATTCCTCTACATAACCTAAAGGCATGAATGAATTATTGAACTCAATACAAGGCTTCTCAGGTCTCCCGAGAATAATTATCATCACTGGCGAACAATTGTCACTGACAAACAATTGTACCTTTTCCTTAGCACAGAAAGTGGCACTAAATCACACAGCATGCATTATGTATCCTGTGAGCTTTAAATGATCAAATATGTATTAAGGTCCTCGGAGGGTTTTATGACACTATGTGTTTTTAAGATTCAAGAGTAGGCCACACATAATTGAAATCATGAATGCAAATTAGAAATGAAGACTTGACAAACCACGCCACATTTTATGTCTTGGCATTTTCTCTGCCTCTGGTAGGAGGGTAGAGGAGCAGATCGCTGATAGATTGTTCTGCTGTCTGATCTCCCACCGAAAACAAGGTGTCTTCACCTTGATGTGGCTTTTACTATCAATTAATTTGTTAACATTTTAAAATGCCTTGTAACAGATGACATAAAACATTTACAAGACAGTTTATGACCCAACCAGTCATGTTCTAATCTAGTCATATTTATTAAAACATTTTATTTTAGCTAATCGCTTCATGGCCAAGATTTGGACATGTTTGGTTTTCATGTGGAGTCAAGGATTGAAATGGTCGTAAGGTGCCATAAGGATGTTATATGGCATTCATATAACTTGAGTCTTAAAAAAAACATAATGAATTTGCTATTTATGAACCATTAAGTTCTGCCTTACCCCTAGAATAAATTTTGTCATTATAGAACTATGAATACACTTTCTCTTTTTTCCACCCTCTGAATTCCATCCACCATCTCTAAAATGTAGTCCCAGACCAAATCTATAGATAAAGAGAAAAGGGATCTTAGTTTGTTTTGTTTTAGTCTAGAAAATGTGTTTGGTGATGAACACAAGTTTTCTCTTTATGGTTATCACTTTTTAATGTTTCTAAATAACCCAGGATGCGCTTTGTTTCTTAGTAAATCATGGTCAGTTTTAGCTCCTTTGCTAAATTAAAACACTGAAAGCTTCTTTCTGTCATTGAAAAGTAAAACTTGCTGAGTGCCCGTGGCTTATGCCTATAATCCAAACTACTTGAGAGGCTGAAATCTAAGAATCAAGATTCAAATTCAGCCAGGGCAGAAAGGTCTGTGAGACTTTTGTCTCCAGGTAAGCAGTAAAAAGCCAGAAATGGGGGCACAGCTCAAGTGATAGAGCCCCAAACGAGTGACAAAGGCCAAGTCAGAGTGTGAGGTCCTAAGTCCAAGCCCCATTACTGGCACTACCACATACGCACACACAGAGAAGGACCTGCAGATCCGTTATGTGACATCACGACACATCCTAAAAGTGAAACTCGTTTTTCAACTTAGACCTCCAATGTTCAAGGTGTATGTTAGTGTCACCCTTCATGTACGTACACTCCAGCTGGTATTTCCTTCTGTTTGGAAGTGGATGTATGAAGCTGGGGGGAGGGCGGAGAGGGAAGGACCCAGGTATTTTTTTCCGTAGTTTGGCTGGTCACATACAGAGCATCAGAGGTCCAGTGGAATTCTGTGAGAGTTTGGGACATGATGCAGGTAAAGTCCCAGACTGGATACCTGTCACAGGCAACAAGCAGGGAACATGGTGGCATCTGCATAATGAGCAGCTACAGCAGTGGATGCTTTTGCTTTCTCCTCTCTCTCTCTCTCTCCTCCCTCTCCCTCTCTCTCTCTCTCTCTCTCTCTCTCTCTCTCTCTCTCTCTCTCTCTCTCTCTCTCTCTCTCTCTCTCCCTCCCCCCTCCCTCTCCCCACCCCCATATTGGTAATTGAACTCAGTGTTTGGGTCCTTCAGCTTAAGGCTGGTGCTCTGTCACTCAAACTACAGCTCCATCTGTAGCTTTTTGCTGATTAATTGGAATTAAGCATGTCATGGGCTTTTCTCCCCAAGCTGGCTTCAAACCCTGATCCTTAGATCTCAGCTGCCTCATTAGCTAGGATTACAGGCATGAGCCACCAATGCCTGGCCTTTTCGTTGTTGTTTTGTGTTTCTTCCTTGCTTACTTTGCCACAAAGAAAATCATGGTCTCACCTTCAAATGCTAGACTCTCTCATTGATTCTCAATTTATTTTCTCTTTAAAGTTCAAGCTGCTTGAATAATGGAATTCTGTGCCTTGAACACAGATGTTAATGACTAGCTACTAAAACTTAGATCTTTTTTTTTTCTTTTCAGAAATGCTCAAAGAACTGTTAAGCAAAAGAGACAGAGAAAATCAGAAGAAGAAAAAAGGAAGACCCAAGATCTGGTGTTACTCCAGATGTTAGGAATCTAGGTAAGATTTATTTATCTCCTAGGCTGGGTATATGGCTCAGTGGTAGAATACTTGTCTACGAAGCACAAGGTCCTGAGTTCAAACCCAGTATTACCTCCTCCCCCTACCCCCAACACATACATAAAGATATATTTCCCTTCTTCTACCATTTATCTCTCCCCAAAAGAGGAAGCCCTACTTGGTGTGTGAGAACACTGCTGCATCTGAACCTTGCTTGTGTGTTTCTGTCACTGGGGCTCATTGCCTCTTGTGGGTACCTAGCCACTATCTACTTTTCACTTTACAATCAATATGTCCATACCAGGAATGTAGGCAAAGTTTCAAGGTCAGTGCAGGGTCGGCAGCAGTGAAAGTAATGACAGAATCCCTTCAGCCCCAGGACCCAGGGCCTGGAGGAGCCCAGTTTTTCTTAGGTCTTGGAAGCCACCGAAAGCACAAAAATGGGAAAGGAATTTACCACATGCCCTGGTGAGTTAACATGCTCACACTTTCCAAGGACTTTTTACATAACCTTTGGGGATCCCCCCGACACAGCTTTTTTGTGTGTGTGCCAGGCCTGGAACTTGAACTCAGGGCCTGGACAGTGTCCTTGAGCTTTTGTGCATTTATTTTTATTCTGATTATTATTATTATTATCATCATCATCATCATCATCATCATCATCATCATCATCATCATCCCCAGTCCTGGGGTTTGAATTCAGGGCTTGGGCACTGTCCTTGACTTTTTTTTTTTTTCATTTGCTCAAAGCTAGTGCTCTACCACTTGAGCCACAGCAGCAGTTCCAGCTTTTTCCGTGTATGTGGTATTCAGGAATGGAACCTAGGACTTCATGAATGCTATGCAAGCACTCTACCACTAGGCCACACTCCCAGCCCAAGGATAGCACTTTTGAGTCACAGCTCCACTTCTGGCTTTTGAGAGAATTTCACAAACTTTCCTGCCTAGATTAGCCTTGAATTGTGATCCTCATTTCTCCATTTCCTAAGGAGTTAGGATTCCAGGCATTCGCCCCCAGCACCAAGCCACTCCTCACCTTTTAAGGGGATTTTCTTTTTTCTATTTAGAAGGTGGATGCCATTGATTTGTATAGGGGTTGTTATTCACATATACTAGTTGTAGAAGGGGACTCATTGTGACCTTTGCCCTCACTCTCCCCATTCTCCCAACTCCAACAAGTTCCATTGTTCTATTTTCATGCCCACAACATCCCCGCCACCAGAACCTGTTTGACTTCCTGTCATTTATTTCCCCCCCACACCTGTATTTATTAAGTGCCCCAAAGCACTTCACATGGTAGGTGAGTGCTTTTTGCTTGCACCACCCTCTCTGATCCCTCTGTCTCCGAAGTCCCACTTTGCCCCTCCACGCCCACGGCATGGGCTGAGGCCTGCAGGCTTCTGCACCAGCCACAAAAGCAAGCACTTCCCTCTGGTGAGTCTCCACCACCCCAACTCACAGCCCTGAAACGCTCTACCTCACCCCAAAAGTCACCTAGTCCTTGTAAAGTATATGCAGTGAGAGTTCTTCTTGTGTTTGTTTGCTTTTCGGCGTGCAGAAAGAAGGAAGAGGAGAGGAGAACCCTCATCCATCATACTTCTGGCTCATGCCCAGAGCTGGGCGCTGGGCGCTGTCTAGACTGCAGATCCGTGAAGCGGGAGGCCTGCCATCCACTCCACAGAGAATCTTTCCACGCCTTAAACCTCGGGAATGAGGGAGCAGAAACCAATTCCACCCCAAGGAACAGACAAAGAGGCCAGCCCTCCCAAAGGAGGCCACATGATAAGTGGCCCCGGACAGCGCTGCTGTGAGCGGAGAGGCAGGCGAGTTATTAGCTTAGCCCTGAACCTCCTACTTAATGTAGGACCGGTGGTGATGCTTAACAGACCCTGGCTGCCGTGACAAGCCTGGGACCTGCTTGAGGAAATCCAATTGAAAAGCAGCCAAGAGGAACAACAAGCTAGAAACAGATGTTCGGGCTACCAGGGTGCATGCACATTTAACCCCAATACGCTGTTGGAGTGGATAGCAGCATTCACGTCTAAACGTAGTGATTTCACCTCTTCCTCCCCGCAGAGAGATGGTCAAGTTCAATTACAGCCATCCACAGGGCTTCAGTCAAATAGTCGGCAATTTCTTTAAGAAGAGGTGAAAATGAGAAGAGCTGTTAAGGGAATTGGGTGTATGTGATTTATCTATTGGGTTGTAATAACTCATTTCTGTTCAATCGGATGCTCTTAAACTCCGGGCTTACAGCAGTTGAAAACTATCTCTTTAAAAAAAAAAATGGCTCAAATGAGGCCAGGCGCTGGTGGCTCACACCTGTAATCCTAGCTACTCAGGAGGATGAGATTAGACAGTTCATAGTTCGAAGCCAGCCTGGGCAGGAAAAGTCTGTGAGACTCTGGTCTCCAACTAACCACCACCAAAAAAAAAATCTAAAAAGCCAGAAGTGGAGCTGTGGCTTAAGTGGTAGAGTGCTAGCCTGAGCACAAAAACCTCAGGGCCAGTGCCCAGCTTCCCAGGAATATTCAGAATTATTTCAAACTGAAATGGACCCCAAAGGATAGAAAAGCCACCCCAATAACCAGGATGCTCTAAAGCATCTGGCCCCAAACTAGCAGTTTGCATCTCAGCCCTATCATTAGTCATTAATAATGCTATTAAGGGGCCTGGGAGCATGGCCTAGTGGTAGAGTGCTTGCCTAGCATGCATGAAGACCCAAGTTCGATTCCTTGGCACTACATACATAGAAAAGGCCAGAAATGGTGCTGTGGCTCAAGAGGTAGAGCTCTAGCCTTGAGGAAAGCCCAAGGACAGTGCTCAAAAAGCCCCAGGACTGACAAAACAAACAAAAAACAAAGAACAAACAAACAAAAACTTTAAGGTAGGGCACCAGTGGTACACACTCTCGCGTGCACACACACTCAAAGCTGGAGGTGGAGGTGAAGCTGTGGCTCAAGTGGCAGAGTGCTAGCCTTGAGCAAAAAAGCTCCAGGACAGTGCCTTAAGTTAAAGCCCCAGGACAGACTGAAATGAAACTCCACAGTTCAGGTAACTGTTAGATGTGTTTTCTTTCTTCCCTCTGGGTGCTCCGTGTGATTAGGGCCTGTGGTGGGGAGGTACGATTCCCACGGAGACTAAGTCAGCCCCACCACACAGTGGGCCTCTCTCAGGACTACGTCATGAACATTTCATGGAACACAACTCAGGCTTTCTCTAACGGGCTTCCAAAGAGAAGGGAGAGCATTGCGCTAGGTTGGTTTTTCTCAAGGAAAAAAACAACAACAACAAACCAACGATAGCTTTTAATGGATTCTAAGCCAGTCTCCTATGGAATAGCAGTAGGCCCAGGAGAAACACGTGGATATGATTTGAACGTGCACATGAAGGCATGCCACCAAGACTAGGTCATACACCACACATGAACACACACACACACACACACACGCTCATGCTGCCAAGTTCTGCCTATGACCCCTCGTGTTCTATTGTAGGTTCATCTCCTGCATGGCTGGGGTCACCAAGTGCTTGTTTGCTTTAGCATGCCTGATGATGTCATTCTGCGAAGGAGCTGGAGCCTTCGTTCTACCACGGGAGGGCTCATAGTGAACCACGTAAGCTTTTAAAATCTGGCAGCAGAGTAATGTGTCAGGATGTCATCCCTAATTTATACATGAATCTCTTGCAAGGCAGATAAAATGGTTTTGTAAATTATGGATTTACTAATAAACTCAGTTCTAGGGCCTTGCAAAGTACTCCAACTGGAATAGAGACCTCCCCTCAGAAAAGAAAAGAAAAACAACTTTCACTCCAGCTTCAGAGGGGAGAACAGAACCCCCCTCACCTCCGCAGTGATTACTCCAGAGAACTCTTTGTTGGTGGGAAGAGGGATTGAGGTGAGGCTTGCAGTGGATACAGGCTGTGCGCCATCTCAGAGGTGGGGCCATCTATCATTTTTTCCAAGTCATTCAGTGACCCCTACATTGTCAACACGTGAAGTTAGCGATACCTGTCTTTCTGCTGTCATAAACAGTGCATAGTCACAAGATGGAAGCATTGGGCCCCTAGGGGACTGGCTAGTGTCATGGCTTATTTCTACAGTGATTTTAAACACTCTTATACAGGAATAAGCCCATGGGTTTGCTTTTTTCTTTTCTTTTATACTATGAAACATTAATTCTTTAAATGTTTGTGGAGTAACTGGAGTTTCTACACATGAGAAACAATGCTGAAACCAAGTGCTGGGAGCTTACACCTGTAATCCTAGCTACTCAGGAGGCTGAGATCTGAGGATCATGGTTCAAAGCCAGCCTGGGCAAGAAAGTCTATGGGACTGTTATCTCCAACTAAACACCAGAAAACCAGAAGGAAAGCTGTGGCAGGAACACTAACTAGTCTTGGGAAAAACTGCTCAGGGACAGTGCTTAGGCCCTGAGTTTAAGCCCTATGATTGACAAAGAAAAAAAAAGCAACTCTGGGTCTTTTTTTTCTTTTTTCTTTCTTCTTTCTTTGTTTCTTTTTCTTTTTTTTCTGTACTGGTCCTGGTACTCAAACTCATGGCCTAGATGCTGTCCCTGAACTTCTTTGCTCAAGGCTAGCCCTCTACTACTTAGACCTCAGCTCTACTTCTGGCTTTTTGGTGGTCTGTTGAAGATAAGAATCTCATGGACTTTAACACTTCTAACAGTGATCCTCAGGTCTCAGCCTCCTGAGTAAAGTGGATTACAGACATGTGCAACTGGTGCCTGGCTGTCAGCTCTAATTTTTGAGTAATGTATACTTCAAAAAGTTGGCCATCCTCTCCATTATTAGATAGCCAATCAATGTCTTGATCTGAAACATACTAGACTCAATTGTGGAGTGTGTATCAATGAACCTTGATGGTTTAGAGAGGAGGATTAGAATAAGAACAGTCTAGAAAGTAACCAGGAAGCACATTTTCCAGTAACTGCACATAAACAAACATTTCCTCATGGAAAATATTCCAAGCAATAAAATAGAAGGACCTTTTCCTTGGTAGGCTGAGACAAGAAGACCAAAAAAGTTCAAGGGTAGTTTTGGCTACATAGCAAGTTCAAAGCCAGTCTGAGTTATATAGCAAGACTCTTGTCTCAAATACACAGCAACATACACACACACATACACCAAGCATGTTAGAGACAGCAGCACTAACTTTTGTTTCGTGAGATGAGCTCTCATTGGGTAGACCAGGCTGGTCTGGATCTTGTAATCCTGTCTCAGCCTCCTGAGGGCTGGGATTCCAGGCACATGCCACCATCCTTGGCTCTACCAATTCTCACAAACAGGCCAGCAGAGTTTATCAAAGGGAGTGACCAGTGGCCAGTGGCTCAGCTTCTGCGTGCTAAGTGCAGGTTAGCTCTGGCCTCAAGGCCTCATCCCGGGAAGGAGGAGTGGCCAACAGAAAGTTTGGATATATTTTTCTCACGGACACAGACTCAATTTTTCAATGACTATTTCACACTATAGTTCTGCAGTAGTCCCTGGTAAGCACAGTGCAGATTTATCTTACTTCTTCGCACAAAGCCTGGTGTTGCTAAATAAAAATCAAACTCATAGTCCTTGTATCATTTCCTGCCACCGCCAACACAAATGTACCAGAGTCACCAGTGCTACAACTGTCCTGGTGTTGGCACAGAATGAAGGGACTAATCGGTTAGACCTGACCACCAGCTTAGCCACAGAAGTCCACTGACTGCCAAGCAATCCATCTCTGAAGAGTGGGAAGCCTTTATCCCAGGCTGGCCAACCCAGGGGGCTTCTGCTATAGTAATAGAGTAGGGTACATGGATTCAGTGTCATTATTATTTGTTTTTGCCAGTCCTGGCCTTGAGCCCAGGGCCTGAGCCTGTCCTTGGACTTTCTCAAGGCTAGCGCTCTACCACTTGAGCCTCAGCACCACGTCCGGCTTTTTTGTATGTATAATGTTACTGAGGAATCGAACCTGGGCCTTCATGCATGCTAGGCAAGCACTCTACCACTAGGCCCAGCTCCCAGCCCCAGTATTATTATTTGTGTGTGTGTGCCAGTCCTGGGGCTTGAACTCAAGGGCCTGAGCTTTATCCCTGAGCTCTTCAGCTCCCACAATTTTCCTGCCTGAGTTGGCTTTGAACCTCCATCCTCAGCTCTCAACCTCCTGAGTAGCCAAGATTACAGCTGTGAGCCACTGACACCTGGCCCAATATCATTGTTTTAAAATGTAAACTAAGACAGCTATAGCTTCACCAGACGCCTTCCTACGTGTGGTCTTTGAGGATCCAAAATGTCTTCACCCTGCCAATGTCACCAAGAAGGTAAAGGCTGGCCAGTGCTGGCACAGGGTTACAGCTGGTCCACCAATGGACTCCCTGTGGATCAGTCATTTACAAGACAGTTCACCCCTCAAGTACCCCCCATACACAGAGCACAGTATTAACATTATTCTCTAGATAATAAAACATTGTGCGACGGATTCTTGTTCTTTCCCCCTTTTTGGAGCTGGGATTTGAACTCAGAGCCTTGAGCTTTCCAGGAAGGTGTTCTCGCCCCTTGCATACGTGATCCATGCCCATTCCAGGTTATTCTATTTTCAAGTGAGCTAGAGTGAATGTGAGGGTTTATTTTTGTCTTTTCTGTGTGGGGACTGAGGATCAAACCTAGGACATACACTTGCTAGGCAATTGCTTGGCCATTGAGCTGCATTTCAGCCCATGAGGGTTTATTTTAAAAGGATTTAAAAAAAAGCACACTAAGGGCAGTGTTAAAGCAAGTTTGAATAATGGACAACTTCTAAACCCTCAGCCCATATGAATGCTCATAGAAGAAGAAGAACAGTCTCAGAAAACTAAACAGGAATGGAGGAAAAACAGACTGCAATTGTGCCAGTCTTCACCCAGGGCCCAAGCCACCTTCCACAAGGTTTTACAAATGCAAAACCTCCTATGATGTAAATGGAGAAGCTCTACAAAACAAACGCTGTGTGTGCCTTGACTTCCCGCTGTGTGGACCTGGGGGGGAGGGGAGAGAGAGGGAAGGAGGAGATGCTGGTCAAATTGAGGCCCCACCATGTCATTCATAGCAAAGGTTCATGCAGCCCAGGGTATGACGAGTACTTTCATATGATTTTCACTTTTCATCTTCTTGTTAAGAGAGAGAGAGAGAGGGGTGGGGAGGAAGAAGCTCAAGATTTACTGCTGAGCCGGTGTCCGCTACTCTTCTAAAGAGAAAATTACTTCTTTTAGAGGATCTGCTTGCACACGCGTAAAATGTTCCCGGTCTTCTGAGCTGGGTGAGAAGCACATCCATGCAATATGCTGATTTGGCTTTTTTAAATCACCTGACCCAGAGAGCTCTGGGCTGGGCTTTTCCAGCATGTCGTGTGCTAGTCCAGTCACCATATCAAGTGTCCTGAGTAATTCCTGGATGTAATTCACCTCACCAGACTTCAGGCGGGACACGAAGGATCTTTGCTTTGGAGAGGCTCAGACTCTTAGTGAGGATGCGGTAGAGACAAGCGCCAGCTGGTTGTCTAGAAGGAAGGACATTCCACACAGAAAGAACAGCAAGTGCAAAGGCCCCGAGGAAGCAATAAGCAAGACCACCAAGAAGGCTGGAAAGGAAGCAGAGGAGATGAGAACACTGAGGCCTTGGAGGCTTGGGGGACTTGACTTACACTTGATAGTGGCGAGAAGCCACTGGAAATCTCTGAGCAAAGAGATGGTGTACTTGGATTTGATTTTGTTTTGTCCATCAGGCTCAGAACAGAAGCAAAGAGAAACCTAAGAGGCGGCGGCAGACATTCAGTCTGGAGAAAATGGTGGCTTAGATTGAGGGACGGGGGTGTAGCCTGAAGGTGTAGTACAAGAGGAGCGGAAGTCAAGGTCCAGAGAACATCTCTCCTGCCCTGGATTATCAGCTTTCTAGGAGATGCCTAGGAACTGTGCGCTGTCCTGGCACCGGTGGTGCCCACCTGTAATCCCCGCTGCTCAGGAGGCTGAGATCTGAGGATCCAGGTTTGAATCCAGCTGGTACAGGAAAGCCCATGAAATTCTTACCTCTAGCGAACTACTGAAAAGCCAGAGAGTGGAGCTGTTAGCCTTGAACAGAAAATAAAAACTTGGGGACAGTGTTCAGTCTCTGAGTTTGAGCCCCAGGACCAGCACAATAAAATAAAATTAAATGATTAAATAAAAACCCCTCCCCAGTATGGACTGGAAACGTAGCCCGCAGGCGACACAGGGCACAGCACACAGGAGGCGTGGGTCTCCCGCAGTGCTCCCAGAATGCTCAGGTTCTAGCCATGTGGAGAAGAGCTGTCCTGCCCCTTTATGGGTCTTCCTGGAAGCCCAGGGCTCTGCAGGCCCCCTATAGGCCAAGACAATGACCTCCACCAGCTGCTCCCGGGGGATCTCACACCCCAAATCCTGCTTGCAGGAAAGTGCTCCAAACACTTTCCCTATACAGTAACGGAAGGTGAGGAGAGGGCGGCCCCCGGCAGATGTCCATTTCTTTTTTCTTGTCCCTTCCTTCCCCAGGGCCTCATTCCCTCCCCTCTCTTCTAGCAGGCCTCCCTGTCCCTACCATGCCATCTTGAGCAGGCTATCCATCTCGAAGGTTCCAGGCTGCAGCGAATAGCTAGACAACAAGTGGAACTTGTCACAACACAAAAGCATTTATCAAATGTCCCACTTGCCTTTTGTGGTCGAGTTTGCTCCACTGCTAGACACACGGGCAAGCGGCTCACACTTGTACTCCTACTTCTTGTGAGGCTGCGATCTGAGGATGGTGGTTCAGAGCCAGACCTGGCTGGCTGTTTCCCTCCCTCCCTTCCTCCCTCCCTCCCTCACAAACATGACATCAGAAGCTGGGCATCAGCGGTTCATTCCTGTAACCCTAGCTACTCGAGAGGCTGAGATGCCGAGCTTGGAATGTGGCTTAGTGGTAGAGTGCTTGCCTAGCATGCAAGAAGCCCTGGGCTTGATTCCTTAGTATTACAGAAAAAGCTGGAAGTGGTACTGTGGCTCAAGTGGTAGCCTTCAGCCAAAAAAGCTCAGGGATATTGCCCAGGCAGGCCCTGAATTCAAGCCCCAGAACTGGCAAAAAAGAAAAACAAACAAACAAAAAAAGAGTTTGAGATCTGAGGACTGTGGTTCAAAGCCAGCCAGTATACCAAAGTCCAGGAGACTCTTATCTCCAATTATCCACCACCAGAAAACTGGAAGTGGTGCTGTGGCACAAGGGGTAGAGCAGTAGCCTTGAGCTGAAAAGCTCAGGGACAGCACCTAGGGCCCAGAGTTTAAGCTCCACAAATGATAAAAATGAAGAAGAGGAAGAGGAAGAGGTAGAGGAAGAAGAAGAAGAAGAAGAAGAAGAAGAAGAAGAAGAAGAAGAAGAAGAAGAAGAAGAAGAAGAAGAAGAAGAAGAGGAAAAGATGACATCAGAGAGACTTCACTACAGCCCTCTCTGTATTGCCAGGATCTCCATTTTATGGAGCGTGAACACCTGGGGCTGAGGTCATTTCCCAAGGTCAGCCGTGGGGCCCCCTGAGTGACGTGCCCACAGATGCATGCTCGCAGCCCACCTCAGACGTTTCCAACAGAAATCCTTACTAGATACTCATGATACTTTCGGATCAAGGCCAGCATTCATCCTGAAAGCAGACCAGGATCTGAATCTTCCCTCGCCACGAGAGGAGAAAGAGCAGAATGACGTTGAGTCTGGCAGAAGGTTAGAAGTCTTAGGAGTTGGCTGGAGATGGGAACGCAGAGGCCACTATGGGTGGAAGTAGGCAGTGAGGCAATCTGGAAAGAGCATCACTGCGGAAGCGGCTGGAGACCAGGCTGGAAGGTGGCTGCGGGACAGGGAGTCCACTGGGGCCCCAATGCCTGCGGGCCACAGGGTGAACTGCCCAAAGCCACGCAGTAGCTGAGGACGTCTGCAGCGGGAACTTCTACTGGGGAAGAGCAGGCAGCAAAGCGGCTCCCTCCTCTTCTATCCCCGTCACCCCCTGGTGGAAGGAGCCTGCCTTGAGAAGGAAGCAGAAACGAATGTGGCGCTGTGCCTGGCCGGCTGGGACACCTGTGATGTGACCGATTCTGCAGCTTTCCTCTGATTTCTTCTCAGGTCCTCCCTGCCCTTCCTCCTGACCACAAGGACTTGTGCTTGCTGGCCTTGCTTGCTCATAGCTGGTGCCTTATCACTTGAGCCACACCTCCAGCCCAGCTTTTTGTTGAAAACGTTGGTGATGTGGTGAGGACTCTTCTGCTCAGGCTGCAATCCTCTGGATCTTAGCTTTTGGCATAGCTAGGATGACAGGCATGAGTCTCCTGGGCCTTGAACTCAGGGCCTGAGCACTGTCTTGGGCTTTTTCCTCAAGGCTAGAGTTCTACCACTTGAACCACAGCACCATTTCTGGCTTTTTTCTGTGTATGTGGTACTGAGGCAAGCACTCTACCACTAGGCCAAACTCCCAGCCCTCGAGACCTCTTTGAACATTGCATTGGGTTGTTTCCTTCTTAATTAAATCTCTCACAGTGCCGGGTACACTACAGCAAATAAGGGTCCTACATGAGTATACCTGGAACCTTCAGAGAGGTGCCACAGGCCAATGACTGCACCCCACATGTGGTCACCTAGCAAGTACTGTGACACAGCCTGGAAGCCTGACTTCTCTAGACTCAGAGAAAGACCTTCACTATTAGAACAAAATGAGGATGCAAAACCATACAGTATTAAAAAAAAATGTGACAATACTAGAGCTTGAACTCAGCGTGCTGCCCTGGGTTTGTCTGCTCAAGGTTAGAACACTACTATTTGAGCCACAGCTCCACTTCCAGCTTTTTGCTTGTCAATTGGAAATAAGAGTCTCACACATTTTCCTGCTTGGGCTGGCTTAGAACCTTGATCCTCTTGCATGTAATCCTAGCTACCCAGGAGACTGAGATCTGAGGATCGCAAGGTGAAGCCAGCTCAGGGAGGAAAGTCCATGAGACTCTTCTCTCCAATTACCACCAAAAAAGCTGGAAATAGAGCTGTGATCCAAGTGGGAGAGAGCTTGTCTTGAGCAAAATAGATCAAGGATAGTTAGTGCCCAGGACTAAGTTCAAGCCCCAGGACTAGTGTGTATTTGTATGTGTGAGTGTGTGTGTGCATGTGCATGTATGTGTGTGCACGTGCATGTGTGTATGTATGTGTGTGTGCCTGTGTATGTATGTGTGTGTACGTACATGTGTGTATGTACGTGAGTGTATGTGCATGCGTGTATGTGTGTATATGTGCATGTGTGTGTGTATGCACAAGTGCACGCATGTGCATGGGGGTGTCCATTAGAGCAGAGAGAAAATATACCCTTGTTTGGAAATCACAGAAACATAAATTTCTACTACAGTGTATAGACCTATCTCCATGCACACTCATCTTCAAGCACATGGATGCCTAGAGGAAATAAAACTGCGCTTTCTTGCAAATGACTGGAATATTTAAAGCTCAGTGCTGATTGACACATGCTTTCACTTAATGAAGGTAATTACAAAGAATAACAATCCAAACAGGCCTGCTCAGTGAAACGATCTTTGCCTGCCATGTAGACCTCATCAAGAGCTGTCAGACGCCAAGTTTCACCACAGATCACACACAAGCACATTTGTGAGACAAGAAACAGATTAGTAAGCATTCACACTTCCCCCCAAACACTTGTTGAAAGGAATAAAAGCTGCTGACACTCAAGGGAGCCACACAACATTAGAAGCTTTAACAAACAAACAATAAATAACCCCAAAAGATTCAGAAGAAGGCCAAGCACTAGCATCCAAGCCCTTCTGGTAGCTGCACTCTGCAGGGAGCAATTTCTTAACACAGTGTTGCAAGTATTGGGCTCTTGTCCCTGGTTTGACTGAAAATCTCTCCCAAACCCTTGGCACGTAATTAGTCAAAGACAGGGTTGATTTCTCCAACA
Source organism: Megascapheus bottae (assembly GCF_031878675.1). Taxonomy (NCBI): domain Eukaryota; kingdom Metazoa; phylum Chordata; class Mammalia; order Rodentia; family Geomyidae; genus Megascapheus; species Megascapheus bottae. The sequence goes on along the minus strand of NC_143518.1, from coordinate 59,097,871 downwards.
TGGACCCAGCGCTTGTTGCATATCTGTGTCTGGCAAAGGTCAATCTTATTAAATAAAAAAATAAATAAATAAATATCAACTGTGTGGTACTGGGATGCATGCTTATAGAGCTAGGATGCAATGGTTATCTGGAGCTCATTTGTGAACCATGAATACATATGGAAAAGTTCTGTGATTGCAATTACAGGTAGGTTTAGTCCTAACTTCAAACACGAGGATTATGCAAGGGGGTTCTACTATATTACATTTTATCCTGCCAAACTCATAGGGTAAGTGAAACACCAAGGGGGAGTGGGTTTCTCCCCCACTCCCTCTTGATTTTCTCCTCTACATATAAACAGACGATACAGGGAAAATGGATGAGAAAAGAACATTGAAACAATCAAATTGTATATAACATGAACTTTGTTACCAGATCCTAATTGTGAGGCCTTTTATTCTAAAGCTGGCTGGATTTCAGGTCATGTTTTTCCTATGGCAAAAGGGCAGAGAATTATAGCCAGTCAGTTACACAATCTCAGCCAAGTCATTAATGGAACATGACTGTGTTTGCTTTTGTGTGACACGAGGCTTTAGCAGACGCTGTGGACATGTCAGATAAGAGCAGAATAAATAAATAAATAGTCCAAGTTGAGCACAGAAGCGCCCTGGCCATGTGGCTTTCAGCAGTAGGCACTTTATATTTGAGAAGAAAGGGGCATGGTTTCATGCCATGTTTAGAAGAATTTTTAAATGCATACTTAAAAAAAATAACATCGGGCCAGGCAGCACATGTTTCTGTAATCTTGCTTTTATGAGGAAGGAGGTTTGTCATCCCCCCCCATGCCGATCAGAAAAGTTACTTCAGGAGTGATGTGGGGGTGTGAGGGCCTTTGAATCGTGACTCATCAACAGAACCCACAGAGTTTCTTAAAAATGCTTGTTCTCTCCCCCGCACCCCCTCCCCACTTCTCTGGTATATCTGTGTGCTGATCCTGGGGCTTGAACTCAGGATGTGGGCAGTGTCCCTGAACTTTCTTGCTCAAAGCTAGCATTCTACCACTTGAGTCACAGCACAACATTTTGGTGGTTAATTGGAGATGATAAGAGTCACAGATTTCCCTGTGGAGGTTGGTTTTGAACTGCAGTTCTTAGATCTCAGCTTCCTGAGTAGCTAGGATTACAGGGTGATGTTAGCCACCAGTGCCTGACCAAAAATATTCTTGATTTTTTAGTTTTCTTTATCACTCTCAAATGGGTATAAAGTCTGACTGGCTCTAAATAAATTTAAATGTTCATTGTTCTATTCTCATTATTTACTTGGATATTACTTATTAAGATTTAATAGAATTTATTTATTTATGGAAGTACTGGGCTTTACACTCAGGATCTCTTGCTGGCTTGACTTGTTTGTTGGCTTGATGCTCTCCTATTTGAACCATGCCTCCAATCTGGCTTTTTTTTTTTACTAGTCCTGGGGTTACACTCGGGGCCTGGGCATGGTCCTTGGATTTTTCCAAAGCTAGAACTCTACCACTTGAGCCTCAGCACCACTTCTGGCTTTTTCTATGTATGTGATACTGAGGAATCGAACCCAGGTCTTCATGCAAGCACTCTACCACTAGGCCAAACTCCCAGCCACTCCAGTCTGGCTTTTTTGGGGGTTATTTTGGAGAATGAATCTCACATGCTTTTCTTTTTTAATCTATTCTGTACTTTGACATGTGATCCTTCAGATCTCAACCTCTGAAGTAGCTAGCATTTCAGGTATGAGCATCACAGGTATGGTGCCTGGCTTAAGGCATATTTAAGACACCATAAAAATGACTTATGTGAAACAATCCCATCCATTTATAACTTCAAGAGTACAACAGTGCCCAGCCTGAGATCAAGCCTCAGTACCAATACAAAACACACACACACACACACACACACACACACACACACACACACACACACACGAGTTTATCAATATGATGTAAAAAGAACGCAGTAAGAGGGTTTTGGTTCTTGCTTGGGTTTGTGACTTACCAATCTCTGGGAACCTTTGCCCACTCGTGTACAAAACGGGGAAGGCCATGGTTGCTGGGTCAGCATGGGGTGCACGCTGTGAACCCCTGGCACCCCATCACACATCGCGCCAGGGCAGCTTGAGCTCTTCTCTGGGTGGGCAGGCTTGCCTTTAGCTGCTTCCTTGGATGGCTCACGTGGCTGGGATTGTTGAGAAAGAAGGGAGGTCACTGACTGTTGTGCTGGCCCGGGCTGGAGGGGACAGGAGCCCGTGGCTGTGGGTAAACCCTCTTGTTCCATGGCCACACTTCCTACGGTCTCGCCCTTAGCAATTCACTGTGTGTGCAGCCTGGAACGTGCCCGGCCCCATGCACTTTTCATTCATTTCCTCCTACAAACGCACAGTCCAGCAGCACTCTGAGAGACAGGTTTCTTTCTTTGATTCGGAGTTGGAACTTTCAGATTCACGTGCATTTTCTAGGCATTCAACAAATATTTATTCCAAAGGAATAATTCCAATGGAATTAGCAGCAGCAATCAAAATCTTAATTTCTAAACAGCAGGGGGATCCCTCCCTCCCCCATAGGCTGAAATATCACAGTGGCCAAGGGAATTACCAGAGACTTCCCAGCAATATTCATTCCTGGACCCCACCTCCTGATGTAGGGAGATGCTGACTCCCGAGTGAGAAACACTGATTCACAGATTCCTATAGAGAAGAGTTTGGGTTTCTCAGGCAAAGCAATGCTGAAGCTGGGCGCTGCTGGTTCACACCTCTAAATCCTGGCTACTCGGGAGACTGAGATCTGAGGATCGCCACTCAAAGGCAGACCAGGAGGGGCAAACCTTTGAGACTCCTATCACCAGTTAATCAGCAAGAAGTCAGATGTGGAAGCATGACTCAAGTAGTAGAGCACCAGCTGTCAGAAAAAAAAAAAAAGCCAAACAGAGCGAGACCCTAAATTTAAACCTTAGTACTAAAATAAAAGAAATAGCCTGTAATCCTAGCTACTCAGGAGGCTGAGATCTGAGGATCATGGTTCAAAGCCAGCCCAGGTACTGGACACTAAAGATCTCAAAACACTTATCTCTAATTGACCAGAAAACCAGAAGTGGGGCTGTGGCTCAGCCTTGAGCTGAAGAGCTCAGGGACAGCGCCCAGGCCCAGAGTTCAAGCCCCACACCGAGCAAAACAGAAAAAAGAGGGCCAGGAGTTTGGCCTAGTGGTTAAAGTGCTTGCCTAGCATGCGCGAAGACCCGGGTTCTATTCCTTGGTACCACATACATACAAAAAAGCTGGAAGTGGTGCTGAGGCTCAAGCGGTAGAGCTCTAGCCTTGAGAAAGTCCAAGGACAGTGCTCAGGTTCTGAGCTCAAGCCCAGGACTGGCAAAAAAAAAAAAAAAAAAAAAAAAAAATGCAGACTACTGGGCTGAGAGTTTGGCCCAGTGGTAGAGTGCTTGCCTAGCATCCACAAAGACCGGGGTTCAATTCCTCAGCACCATATACACAGAAAAAAGCTGGAAGTGGTGCTGAGGCTCAAGTGGTAGAGCTCTAGCCTTGAGAGAGTCCAAGGACAGTGCTCAGGCCCTGAGCTCAAGCCCAGGACTAGCCCCTCCCCCCCGCCAAAAAAAAAAGAATGAAAAATGCAGACTACTTCTAATGTTGGCAGTGCTTGAAAAGCAGACAGTGAGCTGGGTTTGCTCCTACCCCTTGCTCTAGAAAAAAATATTAAGAAACCAATATGGGCCAGGCACTGGAGACTCAGGCCTGACATCTGAAGATCAAATCAAAGAGACTTATCTCCAATTAACCTGGAAGGGGAGGTGTGGCTCAGGGGTAGAGCACCAACCTGGAGCAGAAAAGCTAAGCAATAGTGCAGGACTCAAAGGTTAAGCCACAGTACAAGCACAAAAAGAAAACAAGAACAAGGAGACTTCCGTAAGAATAAAGAGCTGCTCATAAGTACACTGATCTAGCAAAAGGCAAATTTAGGCCGAACAGCCAGAGTGAATTCATAGGTTCTTGTCCCAGACAGATGTTAGAAGCCTGGATGTTTCCCACCCTGCCCTGGCCCGACAAGCACACCTGACACTCCAGGATGGGCCAGGCCAGCCCTCCTGGCTCCCAGCCCTGCTCCTGTGAGAGAAATTACTAGCGCTGAGCAGTGCAGGGCAGGTCAGGACAGGGGTGAATCTAACAAGAACTTAATAACTCAATCACCAAACTTGCAGCTGCCCGATGTGGAGGCTGTGCTTTTACTGTCCTTCCAGTCATAAAAAGCACCAGCTCCCCGATCTCAAGTGAACGGTTTATAGGCATTGATTTATACAAACATGGGTCTATTAAACATGAGCCCCAAAGATTTGGGAAATTCAGAGGCATGAACACTGGCAGTGGAGTGGAGTATTACCTCCAAGACAAGAGGACAGAAAAGCAGAAAAACAGGCTCTCTGTGGAGAGTGCTGGACAGTCTATGAAGGGATAGCCGTGTGCGCATGCGTGTGTGTGTGTGTGTGTGTGTGTGTGTGTGTGTGTGTGTGTGTGTGTGAGAGAGAGAGAGAAAAGTTGAGAATATATTTTAATGTTTAAAATATTGTTAGTGTTTAATTAGTTGTACAAACCGAGTTGCCACTTAACAAAGCAATTTATGACAATAATGCAAGTTGATCAGTACCGCCCCTTTCAAAATCCTCATCCATCCCTCACAACACAGCCTTTCCCTCACTTTTCTTTTTTTGTGTGTGTGTCCTGGTCTTGGGACTTGAACTCAGGGCCTAGGCACTGTCCCTGAGGTTGTTGGGTTTTTGGTTTTTTTTTTGGCTCAAATCTAGTGCTCTACCACTTGAGCCACAGCTCTACTTTCTGCTTTTTTCTGGTTATTTGAAGATAGTCTCATGGACTTTCCTACGGGGACTGCCATTGAACTGTGATCCTCAGATCTCAGCTTCCTAAGTAACTAGAATTAGAAGCGGTGGGAACCACTCTCCTTCACACGGTGGGAGACACCTTGAATTTGTTAGTGCATTCTCCTCCATTTCTTCTATCCTCTTCTCTTGGATTCCCCCTACCCTCGTTCCCAGCATTTATTTTGTTGAACTATAGTTTTGCCTAAGGAATTACACTGTCTGAATTCTCCACTAACACATTTGCCTAACACCCGAGATATTTACTTATAAATTCATGAATCCAAACAGATGTGTGTGTGTGTGTGTGTGTATGTGTGTGTAGGAATTTTAATCATACGTCAATATCATATTGCATTGTTTGCACTGGAATGGAAGGATATGGAACAACTTATGTTACATAAGCAAGTCAGAAAGACACAGGCTGTGCGTTTTCTCTCATAGGTGGAGGCTAGAATTGGTCCATAAATTTATAACTGAATATCCACACCCTCTCCTTTTAGGAAAAGAGGATACGAAAGGGAAAGGAGAAAGATTTGCAAGCTGGCGTTTGGGGAGGGGAAGAGTCACAAGAGTGTTCCTCCATACAGCCCAGAATTCCTCCTTGTCCCTAGATTGCACCAGAGTCAAGCTCTGTCACAGTGGGGTTGTAAATGTGTTTTATGTGTCCCATTGCTGCGGCCGCCTCCACGTGCCCAGGCCGTTACCTCTCCTAATGGTGACCAACAAAGACCCACTCCGTCCCACCGGAGAGATGTGCGGAATTACCTGCCTGACCCTCGCCCCTCTGATGGGCTCCTTCTCGCCAGCTTGGCCGATCTCATCGTTGAGACCAAGAGTCCATTTCAGTAGCAATCTGAATGCTCTTTCCCCAGTTCCACAGGGGAATTTGCCAATTACACACACACACACACACACACACACAAGCCACAAGTCTGACAGCAGTTGCAGAAGGCTCAAGAGCAATGGCTGAGAGGGCCTGTGGTGCTTCTCATTAAAGCAGAGATGTCACGCAAGTGTGGCAACAGGGAACACGCAGGAGAAACGGGTGCTGTGAGCCACGGAGCTCGTGTTTACCTGAGACAGAGCCCAGGGCTGGGGAGAACACGAGCGAGCGATCAGAGGCACGCCTTGCTGAGCCGGCAAACCCGCGCTCGGCCTGTCCTGCCACCCTCATGCGGGCCTTCCCCGGCATCCAGTCCTCCTCACACTGCCACAGCTGTTTGCTTCCTCCTGTCCTGGCCCAGGCTGGCCATGTTTGTGTGGCTTCCTGCAAACCTCTAATGGACCACAGGTTTCTGCCTTCCTGCAGCCTCATGTCACCAGAACTACCACTAATATCATTTTTTTTTTTTTTTTGCCAGTCCTGGGCTTGAGCTCAGGGCCTGAGCACTGTCCTTGGACTTTCTCAAGGCTAGAGCTCTACCACTTGAGCCTCAGCACCACTTCCAGCTTTTTTCTATGTATGTGGTACCGAGGAATCGAACCCGGGTCTTGGTGCATGGTAGGCAAGCACTCTACCACTAGGCCAAACTCCTGGCCCTAATATCATCATCTCTTAAAGGCAATGAAATGGCTTACCTTCCTAAGATTTTATATGAGTACATGAACAAACGAAGAGGGGCAATCTCTTTCCAGGCCAAGTAGCCTCATATTAATTTATTTCTGTGCGAGTCCTAGGGCTTAAACTCAGGGCCTGGATACTGTCCCTGAGCGTTTTCACTCGAGGCTAACACTCTACCACTTGAGCCACAGCTCCACTTCCAGCTTTTGGGGGGTACTTACAGAGATAAGAGTCTCACTGGTTCACTGGGTTCCAGTGAGACTGGACCATGATCCACAGATCTCAGCCTCCTGCATAGCCAGGACGACAGGCGTGAGACCCCAGTGCCAGTCCACCTCATTTTTCTATGTTCAGCCAACAAGTTTGTCCAGCGGCTGGGTCATTCTTGAGGCCCTGTGGATGGCAGACACTCACTCTTCCAGAGGCAAGGGGTGAACAGAATCCATGCCATTTCCCTTGCCCTACTGGAGCTAACGGGGCTAACTGGTGTAACTGGAGCAGGTTCCCATCAGCCCCCGCGCTGCAATGTCATGATAGACATGGCCACCCCCACGAGGGGTAGATACATAGTGCATTTGAGAACCGTGGAGGTCAAGGTCACTGAAGCCGAGGAAATGGAAGGCGGGGGTAGAACTGAGAGTAGCAGCAAACAAGGAGAGCAGCATCTCTCAGCCAGACGCCAGTCAGTAGCTCACACCTGTAATCCTAGCTGCCAAGGAGGCTGCGATCGGAGGACTGCAGTTTGAAGCCAGTCCAGGGCAGGAAAGTTCAATTAACCATCAAAAAGCCAGAAGCAGAGATGTGGCTCCTGTGGTAGAGAACTAAGCATTGAGGGGAAAAGCTAAGCAAGAGCATAAAGCCCTGAGTTCAAGCTCCAGTACCAGCACACACACACACACACACACACACACACACACACACACACACACACACTCCGCCCAGATGTGGGTTAGGCAGGCAGTGTCACGATCACCTCTAGATGAAAACTCCTAGAAAAGTTTCCCTAGCTTTCAATGTCTCTCTGCGACTCTGAAGGAATGTCTGTCCTCATCCAACTATTTTCCTCACAAGGAAAAAAAATGAGAATTTGTATCAGCAGTGTCAATCAAGTCTTGCCCCAGTGTTCAGGGGAAGCTGAGAATGGAATACAGACCCAGAGAGCACTCAGAAAATAACTCAGAAAGCTTCGCACAGCTCCGATGTGACCATTCAACATCATAAAACATAATAATGGCATTATTTCTGTTGGCCCCTAGGAATAAAAAAAAAATCTTACAGTAGAACCTGTTGAGCATTGAGGGATTTTTTTTCACAATATTAAGAACAAAGTGATATTTTTGTTCTTCTTTGTCTTTCTTTAGTTCTGCATTAGGACTTGAAGTCCACAGACTGAGTCACCAAACTACTGGGAGACACTGCCATCTAGTGTCCCAGGCAAGCATTACTGGAGGGGCTAGCTTTCCTTTTGTCCTGCAAATTCATGTGGCAAAACTGAAGGCTGCCAGGCTTGGTGGCTCACACCTGTAACCCTGGCTACTCAAGAGGCTGAGATTTGAGGATCAAGGCTCAAAGCCAGCCCAGGCACAAAAGGACCTGAGCCTCTTATCTCCAATTAACCTCTAGAAAATGGGAAGTGGGGCTTGGCTCAAGGGTAGGGCACTGAAGAGCTCAGGGACAGTGCCCAAACCCAGAGTTCAAGCTCCACAACTGAAAAAAAAAAAGATACAAAAAGCTCCAAATAAAACACACAAACTACTTGGATTGATAGGTTAAGTACTTGTGTGTGTGTGTGTGTGTGTGTGTGTGTGTGTGTGTGTGTGTGTGTGTGTGTGTTGGTACTGAGGCATGAAATCAGGGCCTCAGCTCTATTCCTTAGCCTTTTCTTTAAAGCGGGTACTCTACCACTTGAGCTATGTCTCCACTTCTGGCTTTTTGGTGGTTAATTGGAGCAGAGTGAGGGTTCAAGTCCCTGAGTTCTAGCCCCAGTAATGCAAAATAACAACAGTAGTCCTAGTCAATAATGAAGACACAGGCTGTGGTTGGCACATCATTTGCTATGTGTACAAAAGTACAATGGGGATTTCCTCATGATATCCCAGTACACAGAACAGCCTGTGAAGATTCCCAAGCAAGACAGCAGTCCCTGGAGGCAGACCCAGGAACTCTTGCCAACTGCCACGTGCATCCACCAGTGCCTTCAGGTGCTTAGTAGCCAGTCAGTAAATACTTGTGAATGACAGACATTTGAATCAATGAATAAGTCATGGAGTGGAAGCTGCCAGAACTCACCAGGACTGTCTGTTTTGCCTTCTCATTTTCCAGTCTCCTCTGCAGTTAGGAGTGTCTCTGGGTTTGGATGCTGGAAATCGGAAGCAATGTATCCAGGTCAGTCCTATTCAAGGTCTTACTCATATCCTCTCTTCCTTTTCCTATCAGCCAGCTAAGAACCTAACAGAAAGGGTAGAGCAGCCATGCAGATGGAGTTTAGATTCCTCAGTGACCACATGCCTACCCACGTCCAGCTGTGTGATGCCAGGGAGAAGCAGATTTGTCATGTTAAACTGCTCAATGACAGCCCCACTCATGCTAGCCACGAGCCCACTTGGACTGATTAAACGGTAAGACACCGCTCTACCTACACTGGCTTTAAACTGCAATCCTCAAATCTCAGCCTCCTGAGTAGCAGAACTACATGTGTGAGCCAGTGGTGCCTCTAGCTAGATGTTACTTTAATTCATTTTTGCTGATCCTGGATGTGAACTCAGAGCCTGGGTGTTCTACCACTTGAGCCACAGCTCCACTTCTGGCTTTTGCTGAGTATTTACTGGAGATAAGAGTCTCATGGACTTTCCTACCCAGACTGGCTTTGAATGGCCATCTTCAGATTTCAGCCTCCTGAGTAGCTAGGATGACAGTTGTGAGCTACCAGCACCCAGCTTAGATTTTTACTTTTTTTTTTTTTTGCAAGTCCTGGGGCTTGAACTCAGGGCCTGCACACTGTTCTTGGGCTTTCTCAAGGCTAGAGCTCTACCACTTGAGCCTCAGCACCACTTCCAGCTTTTTCTATGTATGTGGTACTGAGGACTCGAACCCAGGTCTTCGTGCATGCTAGGCAAGCACTCTACCACTAGGCCAAACTTCCGGCTCCTATATTTTACTTTTATATTTAGCTCAGCCATCATTGGACTGTCTCCTTCGTCCCTCTCTCCCAGCACCTCCCATTCCATTAGGTTTCTACTGATGCCCCAGTTAGCCCAAAGAATTCCTAGCCAGCCCCTGTGTGGGTTCTCTGGGTGACCCCTGCTGTGGGAAGAGAGCTGCCCTCCAACCCATCTGTGGTTCAGCTTCCCAGCTTCCCACTACTCCACTGGAGCAGTGAAACAGCAACTCTCAGAGCACCATGGCAGCCAAGCTCAGGCCGTTGGGAGCTCCCCACCACCTGACCCAGAGCAGGCTCAGGTCCTAAGGACAGACAGCCTGGCAACTCTGATGGACACAGTTAAAGATGCCTTTGCTCTTTGTACCCAGGTGTGCGTATGCAGGTAACTTCCCCACTCTCCAGTGGTTTTAAGGTGCCTGCTGGTTCTTCCCCCATTCTGGCAAGGACGTAGAGAACCTGCAGTTAGTCACTGGAGAGCAAGTATCCGCTACTGTCACCTGATATGGGCTTTCCCATGTCAGATTAGAATTAGCAACCCCTTTAGAAAAGGAGGAGGACAATCCATGGAAGAATTTTTCAGTAGTATATAAGCTTCTAAAATTCAAGTACAGTAAATTAATAAAAAAATCTAGGTGCCAGTGGCTCACACCTGTAATCCTAGCTACTCAGGAGGCTGAGATCTGAGGATCCAGCTTTGAAGCCAGCCCCAGCTGACTAATCTGAGACTCTTTTTTTTTTTTTTTTTTTTTTTGCCAGTCCTGGGCTTGAGCTCAGGGCCTGAGCACTGTCCTTGGACTTTCTCAAGGCTAGAGCTCTACCACTTGAGCCTCAGCACCACTTCCGGCTTTTTTCTATGTATGCGGTACCAAGGAATCGAACCCGGGTCTTCATGCATGCTAGGCAAGCACTTTAACCACTAGGCCAAACTCCCGGCCCCATAATCTGAGACTCTTATCTGAGGCCAGAAGTAGAGGAGTAGCTAAAGCGGTGGAGCATCAGCCTTGTGGGGGAAAAAATCCAGAGGAGAATATGAATTCATATCCAATACACACACACACACACACACACACACACACACACACACACACACACACACACACACAGAGGATGATGGGAAGGGAGAGGGAAAAAAAGACATCTTGAAGGATGCAGAAAGCTAAAATTGGCCATTTGCTTTCTTCCCTCTAAGACAGAGAAGCCCCGAGCTCAGTCCTTCCTACCATGTGCAATTTACATTATTACTAGGTACTTCCTTAGACAAGTTCACTTCGTTTTTCCATAGAAAAAGAGCCTACCACCCTGCCCTTGGATTCCGTTATGGAATTATATTTCATGCTTTCCCAGAGTGCAGATCCGTCTCATAAGATGCAAAAGCATGTGTTAGCTTTCCTGCATATAAAATCCCTGTTGCATCAATAATCACAGAAGCATGGTTTGAAATGGTAAAAGAATGAAACCTTATGTGACAGTTAACAAAACCACACTGCACCCACGAAAGAGACTGGGGACACTCTTACTGAACTGCTTTAAAGTGACTTCTGAGACATCACTAGTTACTTTCTAAGACACCACTAGATGAACAAGGCATGGCAGAGAGAAGTGGATACCAGGTGCACTACTCAGTTTAAAATGTGAAAGAGATTCGAGCTTCTCAGAGGCTAACATCTAGAGGATCATGGTTTGAAGTCAGCCGAGAATGAAAAAGTCTGCAAGGCTTTGTATCTGCAAAAGTCAACAAAAACCTGATCAAATGGTAAGGAAGCAAGCACAAAGTCCTGAGGTATTTTTTAAGGTGAAAAACAAATATATATATATACATATATACATATCTGTGTATATAGACATGCATATGATATATTGTGTGCATATATAGGAATATATGTATATGCATAAATGAATATGCATACATATATGTGCTTATAAACACTTTAATATCCATAGAAGGACACATAAGAGACAGACAAATTTGTGTAACTAGGGTGGAAAAATGGCCCCTCTCCCCCAGTACTGGGACTTGAACTCAGGACCTTGTGTGTGCTAGGCAGGTGTTTAAACCATTTAAACCATATCTCTAGATCTTTAGCTTCCATTTGCTTTTCAGGTTAGGCCTCAAGCTACCTTTTTGCCTGGACGGCCCTCAGCAGCTCTCCTCCTACTTCTGTTTCTAATGTAGCTGGAATTACAAGGGTGTACACTTTCTTTTTTTTTTTTTTTTTTTTCCAGTCTTGGGCTTGGCTCAGGGCCTGAGCACTGTCCTTGGACTTTCTCAAGGCTAGAGCTCTACCACTTGAGCCTCAGCACCACTTCCAGCTTTTTTGTATGTATGTGGTACCGAGGAATCGAACCCGGGTCTTCGTGCATGCTAGGCAAGCACTTTAACCACTAGGCCAAACTCCAGGCCCAAGGGTGTACACTTTCATGAGCAGCTACTGTGGTCTTAATGTCATTGCCTGCTTCTCAACTAGTGCACACTCCAACAAACTGTACTGTCTCCAATCTCAAGAAAAATCTGAATTAATCAGGATTAAAAAAATTCTCTTCTCATTATAAGGGTCAAGCAATCCATTAGTATGAAAAATGGTTTGTTAAATGCTGTATGAACATACACTCAACTTGAAGTTTGAGTTCTGCTGACACTTTTATTTTAGTCAGGTCACCTACCCCTTTTACATAACCAATGGAAATTAATATTCTGCAGGCTCACTCTATGACATTGCAAGGCCTGTGTGACCCACAAAAGAACTGTTGTGTACCTCCAACAAAGGCATTTAAATTAGAAAAAAATATTTCATGCCACAGGAAACTGCTTCTGAAATATAGTATGCTAAATGAGAAAAGCAAGTTGTTGAATGACCAAACCTCCAAACCTATTTATAAGAGCGCATGCAAAGAAAAGACTAGAAAGAAGCTAAAATTGGACAGTACTTACTGTTTTCTGGACTATTGACGATATTGAATCTTTAATTTTTCTATGCTCTTTTACATTTTATTATATGTTATTTATTTTGTGCCAGTCCTGGAATTTAAACTCAGGGCCTGGGTGCTCTTCTTGAGCATTTATGCTCATAGCTGGCACTTGACCAGTTGAGTCTCAGCCCTGCTTCCAGCTATTTTTTTTTTTGCCAGTCCTGGTGCTTCAACTTGGTGGTGGCTCACTGACCCAACAGATACCAGGGTTTGGGTTCCATCCCCAGCATGGAAGTGTGTGGGGTCTTTTTGATCAACTGAGAAGTTGTGACCGCTAGTAGGAATGTCACCCACCACAGGGCACCTGATCCCCCATAATGGTAACTCTCAGGCTGGAGCCCTCTGGAAGAGTTAAATGCAACAAAACAGGTGCTGTGCCTTCCTATCTGAGGAGGTGGCCGTAGTCTTCCTTTATTCTTTACCCAGAACAAATTCTTGCACACATTTCAGGTTTCTTTTCTTTTCTGTCCATCTCTTTTTGGAAGCAGGTTAGGACAACAATTAAAACTTGGTGTAGGACAATAAAAAAAAATAAAACCTATTCGAATACAAAAAAATGGTATAAGAATCTGAGTAACCTTAGCTACTAAAGGAGGCTCATATCCGAGGCTCATGGTTAGCCAGCTCAGGAAGAAATGTAGTGATACTCTTATGTCCAATTAACCAGCAAACAGCCAGAAGTTCAGAATTGGTTAAGCACCTGCAGAAAACTAAAGTTGGATCCTTCTATGTCACCCTGCACCAGGATGAATTCCAAATGGATCAAAGACCTTGAAATAAAAGCAGGTACCCTGCAAACTTTACAAGAAGGAATAGGAGATATGCTAGGTCTCCTTGGCACAGGTCAAAATTTTCTTTTCTTTTCTTTCTTTTTATTTTTGCCAGCCCTGGGCCTTGAATTCAGAGCCTGAACACTGTCCTTGGGTGTTTTTGTTTTTTTTTTCCTCAAGGCTAGCATTCCATCACTGGAGCCACAGCATCACTTCCGGCTTTTTTCTATATATGTGGTACTGAGGAATTGAACCCCAGTCTTTGTGCATGCTCAGCAAGCACTCTGCCACTAGGCCAAACTCCCAGTCCTCAAAACTTTTTTAATGAAGACCCAGAAACACAACAAATTAAACAAAGTTTGGACAGATGGTACAGCATTAAACTACAGAGCTTCTGTATGGCAAAGGACATAGCATGTTAAGTAGAAAGCCCACAGAGTGGGAGAAGATCTTCACTAATCATACAACAGACAAAGGCCTTCTATCTAAAATATACCTACAGCTAAAAAATTGAATCTCTCCAAAACAAATCTTCAAAGAAACACTATCTCATTAAAAGGTGGGCTAAAGACTTAAAGAGAGACTTCTCTGAAGAGAAAGTAAGAATGGCCAATAGACACATGAAGAAATGCTCCACATTTCTGACCATAGAAGAAATGCAAATCAAAACAACTTTGAGATTCCACCTCACTCCAGTTAGAATGGTCATGACCAAGAAAGCTAGTAACAACAGATGCTGGAGGGGATGTGGCCAGGAGGGATCACTACTACACTGTTGGTGGGAGTGCAAACTCGTTCAACCACTATGGAAAGCAGTGTGGCAGTTCCTCAAAAGACTAAACATAGAGCTCCCCTATGACCCAACAATTCCACTACTTGGCATTTACTCAAATGTCCAGAAACAAGGACATACTAAATCCACTAGCACGATGATGTTCATTGCAGCACTATTTACCATAGCAAAGATATGGAACCAACCCAGATGCCCCTTAGTTGATGAGTGGATCCACAAGATGTGGTATTTATACACAATGGAATTCTATGCAGCCATCAGAAAGAATGACATTGCCCCATTTGTAAGGAAATGGAAAGACTTGGAAAAGAGCATATTAAGTGAAGTAAGCCAGACTCAAAGGAACATAGGCTCAGTGGTTTCCCTCATTTGTAATAATTAGTACACAATCTAAGACTGTCCAGCAGAGGATTAAAAAACCTAGGTATGTAAGGTCATATAGGAGGAGACTAAATAAAAGGATCTCTAGGATATGAAAACAAGAGCTTTATCTTGTGATTGTTGTTCTTAATGTACTGTGTTATTTCTCTTGTCTCTTTTTGCCTGTTGGTTAATCTCATATTGTTACTGTATCTGAATTTGTTACCTGGTATATTGTATATATGGTAGTTTATTTGAAATAGGAAAGGGAAGGGAGGAAAACAAGATGATTGGGAGGGGGTGGGAGGAGGGAAATGGGGACAAAAACATAAGAAGAGTTATCAATGCACCTACTACCTGGCACGTGTAACTGTAACCCCTCTACATATTACCCCAACAATAAAAATACAAAAATCTGGGTATACAGGGGGAAAAAAGCCAGAAGCAGAGGCATGGTTCAAGTGTAAAGTGCCAGCCTTGAGAGAAAAAGCCAAGTAAATATGTGAAGTCCTGAGTCCAAGCCCAAGCACACACATATTCATATACACATTCTCTCTCTCTCTCTCTCTCTCTCTCTCTCTCTCTCTCTCTCTCTCTCTCTCTCTCTCTCTCTCTCTTTCACACACACACACACACACACACACACACACACACACACACACACACACAGCCTCTCAGTCACATGAGTTAACTTCTTCAGGAGCACTCTTGGCTGAACCCCAGTGCCATGTTTTGTAACTACTACACTACTATAAAATATTACCTTCCAGGGCAGGATTCTTACAGGCTTTATCCCAGGCTGTGGTCTTACAGAAAACGAGTTAGGATGCATCTGAACCCCTTCGAAGAGCAGAACTGATGGAAAGAGATACAGAAAATAGACTGAAAAACCATAAACGTGACAGGCCTCACTCCCGGGGGCCATCCAGAGGGAGTGCAGATTATTGTTTCTTTTCAGGGCCACAAAGCATTTCCCCACCCCGACGAGTGGTGTTGTGGGAAGTTCCTCTGAGAGCAGATCCCCAGCCCAAAACAACAAATGCTGTGCCAAACATCCCTACTGGGCTAGGAACACCTGGAGAGCCCTGGCCAGGCGCCCCTCAGCCTCGGGACAGGCAGACTCCAGCCTCTCACCGTGATCTTCCAGCCAGCAGCCTCGTGGGAAAGCAGACTCTGCCCACACCAGAGTCAACATTGGAATCAAGCTCCTGCCCAGGTGATTGGTGCTCATGACAGTGAGAGAAACCATGTGAGAACTCAGAGAAGAGTCCCCAGATCTTCACAAGTGACCCTCAACTGGGAGAGAACGAGGGAAGGGGTGACATTGTCCAAAAATGAAATGCACTCTTGCTGGTTGCTGGTGGCTCACACCTGTAATCCCAGCTACTCAGGAGGCTGAAACCTGAGGATTGTGGTTCAAAGCCAGCCCAGGCAGAAAACTCAGGAGACTCTTATCTCCAGTTAACTACCACAAAACCAAAACACCATATAAATGACAAGCCTCAAATTCAAGCCCCACGGCCAACGACAACAAAAAAGAAATACATACTTTACCTGACTTACATGTGTAACCCCTCTGTACATCATCTTTATAATAGCAATTGTAAGTTTTTTGCGTGTGTGGGGGTCATAGGGCCTGAACTAGGCCTGGACACTGTCCCTGAGCTCTTCAGCTCGAGGCTACCACCCCACCCTTGAGCCAAGCCCCATTTCCCATTTTTCTAGAGGTTAATTGGAGAGAAGAGTCTCAGGTCCTTTTGTGCCCGGGCTGGCTTGGAACCTTGTTCCTCAGATCTCAGTCTCCTGAGTAGCTAGAATTACAGGCATGAGCCACCACTCCAGGCTAAAAAAAGTCAATTTTAAAGAAGTGAATCTTGATAGCATGTTCTCCACGGGGCGCTACCTCCTGAGCTCTTGTGCTCAGCTACCACTTCAAGCCGCAATGCCACTTCTGGTATTCTGGTGCCTAACTGGGGATGAGAGTCACAGACCTTCCTTCCCTGGGCTGGCTTTGAACCTCAATCCTCGGATCTCAGCCTCCCGAGTAGCTGGGATCACAGACAAGAGCCACTGCTGCCCGTCTTCTCTTTGCTTTGTTGTTCAAGGCTGGTGCTCTACTACTTGGGCCACACTTCCATTTGTTTTGTTTTGTTGTTGTTGGGTTTGTTTTTTTTTTTTTGCTAGTTAATTGGACACAACAATTTTAGGAATTTTTCTGCCTAGGTTAACTTTGAACTGTGATCCTCAGATCTCAGCCTCCTAAGTCGCAAGAAGGACCAGGATTCTTATCCCCATTTTTGATGATTGTACGAACCTGCTTCTTCCTTTGGCCCCAGCAAAGATGGCCCCTGCAGCCTAGAAGGTAACATGGGAGTGGAGGAGAGCCTTAGGGAGCCCTACCCCCAGAGAACCCCACCTCCTGCCTCCTTTTCAGGGAGCGTCACTGCCTGTGAGGCAGGTCTAGAAAGATGGAACCAGCTTCCTTTTGAGGCTAGAGAATGGAGACTTTTCCATTTCTGGAGTTCTGGCTTCTCACTCAGCATCCTCCCCCACCCATGGCACTGCTGTAACAGAGTTTACATCTTTGAGGTGCTCTTTGCTGAACCCCCTAGCACCCTCTCTATGACAACCAATGCTGGAGCTTCTGAGAGCTGTGGGTGACAACTGTGTAGGCCTTGTAGTGGCATGCCAAGGAGAAGAGAGAATGGTTTGTTAGAAAAAATAATTGAAGCCAGGCGCAGTGGCTCACACCTGTAATCCGAGCTACTCAGGAGGCTGAGATCTGAGGATCAAGGTTCAAAGCCAGCCCGGGTACAAAAGGACCTGAGACTCTTTTCTCCAATTAACCTCTAGAAAATGGGACGTGGGGCTTGGCTCAAGGGTAGGACGGTAGCCTTGAGCTGAGCAGCTCAGGGACAGAGCCCAGGCTGAGTTCAAGCCCCATGACCTACAAAAAAAAAAAAAAAAAAAAGAAAGAAAGAAAAAGAAAAAGAAAAAGAAAAAATAATTGAGGTGGATGCCTGTGGCTCAGGCCTGAAATCTTAGCTATCCAGGCGGCTGAGATCTGAGGATCACAGTGTGAAGCCAGACTGGGTAGAAAGTCTATGAGACTTATCTCCAAGTAACCACCAAAATGCTGGAAATGGAGTCCTGGCTCAAGTGGTAGAGCACTGAGCCAAAAAGATAACAGAATTAAATTTGGAAAGTGGGAGATGGAGAAGGGATAGGATGAAAGAACTTTTCTGCTGTCTATGACATCTATTGATCTGCCTTTCAATTCTGGGCAAAACTCTGTGGGTGAGAAAGATCTCTGGTCCTCGTTCATCTCCTACGCACCTCTATCGTGCCTCCTCTCACTTGTCCCAAGCTCTGACCTCCAACTTAGGACCACTGGAGAAAATCCTAGCACAAGGATGAGGGGCCCCAAGCAGGGGAGTCCCCCCATTTCTAAGCCAGCTGTCAGCTGCCAGATGCTGCAGAGAGAACCAGCCAGGAAGCCGTCAGCTTTGAACTTGGGCAGCCAGAGGTGAGGGTTTTGGAGGAACGCCTTCAGGGACAGGGAACGGGCTCCAGAGAGAGGAGAGCCTTTGATAGGTGAGCGATGACAGAGCAGACGCTCCAGGCCTCACCCAGAGCAGCGTGCGATGCCCCCATGCTGTGCCTTGTGAACCAGGCCCTGCCTTTTCTCTTCCCAAATCTATTCTGAAGTTAGCTGTATAGACAGAGGAAAAAAGGAACCCCTTTGGGGGGCTCCTCCCCGGGCTCTGTTCTTTTAAGTCGAGGGCTCGCTACTTGGCCAAAAAAAACATCTCTGCAAAGATGACGTCCGTCCATCCATAGACTTCCACTCAAATGCTTTTTTAATGCTCTGTGATTAGTGCTCGAGGGACATGCAGGAGCCACGTCTCTTTGCATAAATCACCAGCAACGTAAAAGGAGACGCATTGCTGCTCGGAGGATTTGGAAAATACCCCGTGAGTGCACCTCCTCTTACGTCACGGGGCGGGCTCTTCCTGCCGATCGCAGCCAGGATTATGTGTTGGGGCTGCTAGATTAAAAAGTGTCACCCCTCATCCTTCAACTCTTCCTACAAAGCAGAAGGGGGAAACAGTCCCTGAGGGGGCCTCCTCACAGCTAGTCAGTGCAGCCCCGTTGGGCTGTGCAAAATCCTTCTGCAATTCAATGAAGAGCCCAAATGAAATAATAAAATAGAACAGGCCAGGAGCTAGTGGCTCACTGGTGCCACCCTGGCTGCTCAGGAGCTGGGGTCTGAGGATTGCAGTTCAAAGCTGGCCCAAGTAGGACAATCCATGAGATTCTTATCTTCCAAAGTAGAGCTGTGGCTCAAGTGGGGGAGCACTAATGTAAGCAGAAGAGCCTGAAGGCCAGCACCTAGGCCCTGAGTTCAAACCCCACTACTAACAACAACCACGATAAAAAGAGCTGACTGTGTTGGGTGCCTTGTGCAGCAGGCAAGACAAGGGGAACATTCCTGCAACCCCCCAGGGCCTCACTAGCCATGTACCCCCAGTTGGCCACCTGCTGGAAGCTGGCAGGTCTGTGACTGGCACATGTGAATCAGCTGGAAGTCTGAGGGAGGACATTGTATCCCACAGTGCTGACACGCTCACCCCCACTTCAATCTGAAGGCAAAGTCTAGAGAAATCAAGGCCTATATATCTTCCTGGGTGTTGCCAAGGGACTTGGGGACTGGAGGTCACAGGAATTCCACCTAGCAGCGATGCTGGGATCTCTCTCTACACGGGCCACCATGCTCTTGCTGGGCCACCTGAGGGTGCTTGCTTCAGCACCTCCCTTGCCCTGCACTACCTGGGCTCCAGTAACAGGTAACAGAGTTCAGAGGACAGTCCTCCAGGCAGGCCCGCCCCAGGGGGCAGGCTTCCAGGCGGGATCTGGACAGCGGTGCCTTCCCACACAGAGGAGGCCAGGTGGACTCTGCTCTGTCATATTCTAGCCACATAGCTTATGTCCAGTCTGCTGACCGCACACACCTAGAAGCATGGAATACACCTTCAGAACCACCCTGTCCCATCCCAAGCATCACTGATGGCTTCTTTGGTTACCACTCCTGGGAGCAGGCTCTGGCTTTAGACACAGAGGGATGTAGACACCCAACTGAAATCTTAGGCCCCCTGTGTTTCCCTCTCTCTTCTTGATCAGGCCTAGCTATTTATTATGTACTTATTTATTGTGTACTTATGCGCACTATCTCTGAGTTATTTTTTCTTCCCCCTAAGACTAGTGCTCTACCACTTGAACTACCACTCGATATTTAGCTTTTTGGGGGTTTATTGGAGATAAGAGTCTCACAGATTTTTCTGCCTGGGCTAGCTTCAAACCGTGATCCTCAGATCTCAGCCTTCTGAGCGGCTAAGATGGCAGGCATGAGCCACCAGCACCCAGCTTTGGGTGCTTTAACGATAAGGAGCTGAAACATGTACCATTCGTGCCTCTTCACCGGGCGGTCACAGGACTGGGATGGTGCCGAACTTGTGGCTGTTCAAACCGCACTTCATGGTAAGAATGCAGGAAGTCAATTCCTGTTCTGCCATGGCGCGGGTTGGCTTAATTCTCTAGCTGCCTTCCCAGAACTGGAACCTAGGATCACAGCCACTGCGCCAGGTCCAGAGAGTGGAGACCCAAGACACGGTGGCTTTGAATAGCTGCCCCTAGTCCTGGGTACCACCAGCCCCTTCTCCCCCAGCTCTGTCCTCGTGCCTGAAAAGGGGGGACACACCATTCAAACCCCAAAGAGCAGGAGCCAAGGACCCACGGCCCGCCTGAGCCCCCCCAGCCTCAAATTCAAAAGGGATGAACGCCAAGAAAAGGACACGAGGGTGTCTTTTCTGTTACTTTTGTTGTTGTTGGCTGTGGGGCTTGAACTCAGGGCCTCTTTCACTCAAGGCTAGCACTTCGAGCCCAGCACCACTTCTGGTTTTCTGGTTGAATATAGGAGATAAGAGTCTCAAAGGGACTTCAGCCTGGGCTGGCTGAGAACTGAGATCCTCAGATCCGTCTCCTGAGTAGCCAGGATTAGAGGCGTGAGCCACAGGCACCGAGCACCTTTGTTGCTGTTTTTTTTCTTTTTTCTTTTTTTTCTGTTGTGTTGCTTTCTCTGCCTTTGGGAGGATGGGGGGGGGACACAGAAATGGAGGGACACACACACATTGGCCAGGAGTTTGGCCTAGTGGTAGAGTGCTTGCCTAGCATGCATGAAGACCCGGGTTCAATTCCTCGGTACTACATGCATAGCAAAAAAAAGCCAGAAGTGGTGCTGTGGCTCAAGTGGTAGAGCTCTAGCCTTGAGAAAATCCAAGGACAGTGCTCAGGCCCTGAGCCCAAGCCCAGGACTGGCAAAAAAAAAAAAAAAAAGAAAGGAATGGAGGGACACAGAGTGACCAAATGCTGCACTGGACACTGGAAAATGAACTCTACAACTTGTGGGTGGGGACAGGAGGGAATAACGAGGAAGGAGTGAGGGAAGGGTGACATTGCCCAAAAAGAAATGTCCTCCTTACCTGATATGTAAATGTAGCCCCTCTCGTGCTTCACCTCAATAATAACAATACAAACCTAATTAAAAAAATGCTCCCATCCTGCCAGACATGTCCAGCGGTGCCAAGGGCCAACTTCCTGGCCTGGCAGAGGCAGGGAGGCCAGGCGCCGTGGGGAGGACGCTGCCCCTGAAAAGAGCCCCGGCCCCACCTCAATGAGGAAGGGGAGACAGACAAGGAGAAAAGAAGAGCTCAGGTTACAACCGTCAGCCCTTATCAGGGGCTTACTGTGCCCGGGAACAGTGCTAAACCACTTCCCCACTCATCCCTGAGCCAAAACAAGGCCCACTCTCTTCTACCTTCCTCATCCCCATCCTGTCCCCCTCCCGTCAGCCTCTGAGCTTGTCCCCATCCCAAGTGAACGGAGCCTTTACCTGGCCCAGTCTCCTCTCCCTGACCTGGCTCCTCACCTGGGGAGAAGGTAGGGAAAGAAGGAAGGAAAGGCGTTTTTCTTTTCTTTTCCTTTCTTTCTTTCTTTCTTTCTTTCTTTCTTTCTTCCTTCCTTCCTTCCTTCCTTCCGTTCTTCCTTTCTTTCTTTCTTTCTTTCTTTCTTTCTTTCTTTCTTTCTTTCTTTCTTTCTTTCTTTCTTTCTTTCTTTGCCAGGCCTGAGACTTGAACTCAGTGCCTGAGCACTGTCCTTGGGCTTTCTCAAGGCTAGAGCTCTACCACTTGAGCCACAGCACCATTTTTGGCTTTTTCTATGTATGTGGTACCAAGGAATCAAACCCAGGTCTTTGTGAATGGTAGGCAAGCACTCTACCAGTAAGCCAAACTCCCAGCTCAGAGCATTTCTTTTTCTTTGATTATCCTTCAGGAACTACCAAAGTTAATCCATTTTTTTGAACCCAGGGCCTCACACTTGCCGCACACCCCCTTACCTCTAGAGCCACACTGGTAACCCCCCCTTTTTTTGCTGGTTATTTCTCAGATAGGGTCTTGCCTTGTAGCCAGCCTGGACTGTGGTCCTCTAGTATGGTACTTGTGCCTGCTCTGTGACATCAAGGAACAGCCTTATTTTGGGGCTTCTGGCTCCCAGAACTGTGAGGATACCTGTTGTAGGTATGACCCAGTTTGTGGTATTCTGTCACGACAGGCTGAGCTGAGACACTCACCCTGTACAACACAGCACCCCCCTATTCTACCTTCACACCTTTCCCCCAGTGCTGAAGACCAATGGAGCCTCATTCCCCTCCCCCAACTTCCTGTCCTCTTGAGGCTACTCCACTTTCTCCCTAGCTCTTCTCCTTGACTGTCTATCTGCTTTATGTCACAGGAAGCAGACAGCTGTCTCCAAATGAAAATTTCCTAAGAATTCACTCAATTCTACTTTTCATAGCTTATCCATTTCACTTCCCAGATTACACAGCTGTGGTTTTAGTCTTCTTCAGCACATACGGGTTCGCAGGGCCCACAGCTTGAGCTGACATCGAGAGTGGCTCAGAAAGATCCACACTGCACCTTCGCAGTGGGGAGCTGAGCTGGGGTCAGGGGATGGATGGCATACACACACTGGGAAAGAGACATGAATGCCAAGGCTGTGCACTGTTCAAAAGAAATGGCAGTCGTAGGGTATTAATGTTAATCTGCATTCTGCCCTCATTAGGCAGAATACTTTTGTAAGAAAAACTGTGTTTCCTGAGCTTTGTTGCAAGTGCCAAATGGATGTGTGAATGAGTTGGTTTTGTGCCATTTTCCACTTGGCCTGCAGTGTGGATTTGAGCATTTGGCCAACAAGAACCAGAACAAAGCCTGCATTGAGCAGGGACGGTGGCAGAAACAGCAGAGGAAGGAAGCTGCGCACAAAAGACAGGCTCCAGCTCCAGTCCCAACTAGCAAAGGTAACTCTGTTGGAATAAAATGCTTGCCTTTGAGATAAGGGGAATTAAAAAAAAATTCTACCCCCAAAGAATAAAATATTTAGGAATTAACCTAACCAAAGATATAAAGGAATTATTATTATTTTTTGGTGGGGGGAGTCATGGGGCTTGAACTCGGCCTGGGCGCTGTCCTTGAGCTCTTCAGCTCAAGGCTACCACCCTACCCTTGAGCCAAGTCCCACTTAGAGTTTCAGGTCCTTTTGTGCCCGGGCTGGCATTGAACCTTGATCCTCAGACCTCAGCCTCCTGAGCAGCTAGGATTACAGGTGTGAGCCACGTGCCCAGCTATAAAGGAATTATTTAAGGAACACTATAAAAGCCTAAAGAAAGAAATCAAAGAGGATACTAGGAAATGGAAAGACCTCCCATGCTCATGGATAGGGAGAACCAACATGGCAAAAATGGTCATACTGCTAAAACTGATATACAATTTCAATGCAATCCCCATCAAAATCCCAAGGATATTTTTTCCTGAAATAGAGGAAGTAATCCAAAAATTCATTTGAAACAACAAAAGACCTAGAATAGCCAAAGCAATTCTAGGCAAAAAGAGCAGCGGCCAGGAATTTGGCCTAGTGGTAGAGTGCTTGCCTAGCATGCACGAAGACCCAGATTTGATTCCTTGGTACCACATGCATAGAAAAAAAGCTGGAAGTGGTGCTGTGGCTCAAGTGGTAGAGCACTAGCCTTGAGAAAAGTCCAAGGACAGTGCTCAGGCCCTGAGTTCAGGCCCCACGGCTGGCCAAAAAAAAAAAAAAAAAAAAGAACAATGCAAGTGGTATTACAATACCAGACTTCAAACTCTATTATGAAGCCATAATAATAAAAACAGCATGGTATTGGCACAAAAATAGACCAGAAGATCATTGGAACAGAAGATCCAGAAATAAAACCACATACTTATAGTCATCTTATATTCGGCAAAGGAGGTAGAGATATACAGTGAAATAAACAAAGGCTCTTTGATTATTGGTGCTGGTAAAACTGGGTGGCCACATGCAGAAAACTAAGTTGATCCCAGCCTGTCGCATGCATGGACATTAACTCAAAATGGATCAAAGACCTCAATATCAGACCTGAAACTCTGAAACTGCTACATGACAGAGTAGGAGAGACTAGAACTCATAGGCACAGGCAAAGACTTCATGGACAGATTCCCAGGGTCACAACACATTGGAGAGAAATTTGACAGATGGGACTAGCTAAAAATAAAAAGTTTCTGCACGGACAAAGATCTAGGTACTAAAATAGAAAGACACCCAACCAACTGGGAAAAGATATTTACCAATAGTACATCAGACAAATGCTTAATATCCAATATCTACAGGGAACTCAAAAAACTAATTCCCCTTAAAACCAACAAACCAATTGCTAAATGAGAACTGAAGAGAGATTTATCAGAGGAAGAGGCAAAAATGGCAAAGAAACATATAAGAACATGCTCGTCATCCACGGTCATAAAGGAAATGAAAATTAAAACAACCCTAAGATACCACCTTACCCCAATCAGCATGGTCAATATTCTGAACTCAGACAACAACAAATGCTGGCGGGGATGTGGAGAAAGAAGATCTCTACTGCACTGCTGGTGGGAATGGAAACTAAACTAGTACAGCCACTCTGGAAGGCAGTTTGGAGGTTTCTTAAAAAAACTAAACATAGGACCGGGAGTTTGGCCTAGTGGTAGAATGCCTGCCTAGCATGCACGAAGACCCAGGTTCGATTCCTCGGTACCACGTACATAGAAAAAGCCAGAAGTGGCGCAGTGGCTCAGGGTAGAACACTAGCCTTGAGGAAAGCCCAAGAACAGGCCCTGAGCTCAAGCCCAGGACTGGCAAAAAAAAAAAAAAAAAAACTAAACATAGACCTTCCCTATGATCCTGCCATACCACTTGTGGGCATGTACCCTGAGCATCATAACCCGAGATATGATAAGGACACCTGCTCAGCTATGTTCATCTCTGCACTATTCACAATAGCCAAGTGATGGAAACAATCCAGATGCCCCAACATCAGATGAATGGATACAGAAAATGTGGTACATATATACAGTGGAATTCTACATAGCTACCAGACAAGATAAAATAATGGCATTCACTATCATTTGAGTGAGATAAGCCAAGACCAAAGGAACAAAAGGCGCATGCATGGTCTCCTTGATATGTGGATACTAGATATAAGCAATACAAGAGCAATGACTTAATATTCAGGTACTTCAGGTCATTGACATGAATTGGAACTATAGATATATCTATATAAACATATGGGTCTGGGGCTGGGAGTTTGGCCTAGTGGTAGAGTGCCTGCCTAGCATGCACAAAGACCCGGGTTCGATTCCTCAGTACTCTATACATAGAAAAAGCCAGAAATGGGGGCCGGGAGTTTGGCCTAGTGGTAGAGTGCTTGGCTAGCATGCACGAAGACCCGGGTTCAATTCCTCGGTACCATATACATAGAAAAAAGCCAGAAATGGTGCTGAGGCTCAAGTGGTAGAGCTCTAGCTTTGAGAAAGTCCAAGGACAGTGCTCAGGCCCTGAGCTCAAGCCCAGGACTGGCAAAAAAAAAAAAAAAAGAAAAAGAAAAAGCCAGAAATGGTGCAGTGGCTCAGGGTAGAACACTAGCCTTGAGGAAAGCCCAAGGACAGTGCTCAGGCCCTGAACTCAAGCCCAGGACTGGCAAATAAATAAATAAATAAATAAACATATGGGTCTATGATAAGATATATATTCTATAGACATATATGTATGATATAGACTGATATGTATTGACGATAAACAGACTCAGATTAATTTTAATTATGTTTTAAAATTTATGTACCAGTGATTGCACAGAGATTTTTTTTCTCGAAAATTTGTTTGTAGAACATGACATTTGAAATAAGATGTAAAAACTCAGTGTTAATAAAAAAATGTTTTAATAAAAAATCTTTCTAGAGGAAGTAGTGCTGTGGCTCAGGGGTAGGGTGGTAGCCTTGAGCTGAAAAGCTCAGAGACAGTGCCCAGGCCCAGAGCTCAAGCCCCATGACCCACAAAAAAAAAACCAAAAACAACTTTGGGGCTGGGATTTGACCTAGTGGTAGAGTGCTTGCTTAGCATGCATGAAGACCCGGGTTGGATTACTTGATACCACATACATACATACAAAAAAAAAAAAGCCAGAAGTGGTGCTGAATCTCAAGTGGTAGACTTCTAGCCTTGAGAAAATCCAAGGACAGTGCTCAGGCCCTGAGCTTAAGCCCAGGACTGGCAAAAAAAAAAAAATCTTTCTAGGATTTAGGATTAGGGTTAAACACTTGGGCAGGGTGTAGTGGTACACTCTTGTAATTCCAGCAAGTCCTAGGTTTGAGCTCAGGGCCTGAACATTATCCTTGGACTTTCTCAAGACTAGAGCTCTACCACCTGAGCCTCAGCACCATTTCCGGCTTTTTTTCTATGTATGTGGTACTGAGGAATCGAACCCGGGTCTTCATGAATGCTAGGCAAGCACTTTAACCACTAGGCCAAACTCCCGGCCCCAAGGCTAGACATTTCTATAAGCGCCTCTGCAGGTGTATTCTTCACCTGCGGCAGTTGCCAGTGTGCCGACAAGGGCCCCACTGCTTAGGGACCCCACTCAAGCCAAGGGCTGTCTCAACTCTCCGCTCTTCCTTTTCTAACTTGAAATGACTTCTAGCTGGGTACCAGTAATTCTGCATACTGAGATCTGGAGGACTGCTGTTCAAAGCCAGTTGTGAGTGTGACACAGAACTATCCTATGTAACAAAGATATACTCATGCACCCCCGGAATTGGGTTCTCATTGGAGTGGGAAAAGGGGTCTAGTCCTTGTACTTTCTGTGCCCAAACACTTTCTGTGCCCTCTGGCCAAACACCACAGTCTAGCACCATCATGTCTTACAGAAACAGTGAACAATTCACACAACCCAACTGCCGCTCGTTGCATAAACAAGAGGTCAAGGGCAAGCCCGGAGATGATGTGTCTGCAGCCATCTGCTGCAGATGGCTCCAGAACCTTCCAGAGGCCACACTCCCCTCATATTTATTTACATGGCAGGCCACAGAATGAGTCCATTTTGCTTTATGTGCAAAACTTTTCTCCTAGGCCAATGTTCTGATGCCCCAGGATGACATACTGCAAAATGAAATAAAAGTATCGAGAACAGTAATTTATTCTGGAAATCCATCTTCTGAGAGCTACAGATATCTGCCACGTCCACCTCTCTTAGCTTGAACCTCCGCTGTCACCCACATCCAATTACTTTCTAAGTCAGAGGTAAACTTTACATCATAAAATACCACTCCCAGCCACATCAATCCAATCCAAAATCTGCATTACTCTCTTGACCTGAATGCCTAGAAATCCACAATTCACGCATCGACCGCCTTTGCCCTATCGATACGCCTCACCCTGACGGCGTATTACACTAATAGATTACCAGAGCCGTGGCTTTCCGACGTGATGTATAAGGGCAATTCGTTAGGAAAGCCCGCTGCCTCCGGCCATGGATCGTGCAGGGGACAGCGAGCCGCTGATGGACGACGTGAACAAGGGCACCAGCCGGGAAAGAACAGGTTCAAAGTGGGTTTGGCTAGATAGAGGGGACCCAACTTGGATCCCACCAACCCCACAGCCCTGAGGGGCTCCCCAGCCCCCTCTGCTGGCCTTCACCCACCTTTTCCTCTGCCAATGCAGAGGCTTGGATGGAGACAGAGGCTCACACTTGTGGATGAAATGGCTGAAGGAAATCGCATAGGATGTCATCTTTCAGTTGTTATTGAGCAGTTTGGGAGACTGTAAGCTACATGCACCAAAAGACATGGCAAGTGATTTTCCATCACTGTTATGAACAGCCCAGAACAGAGGAGGACGAGGGCACCGTCAGCCGAGGACACAATAGTGTGTGTCACAGGGCACCAGGGCTTTCTCAGCTCACAACATTGCCGGGATGATGGAGGCCAGGCCTGGGGGTGAGGGAGTGGGGGGGTGGGGGGAGTACCTGCTCAGATGATCCGTCTGAAAGTGCTATCTCTTGATGATGGCTGACACCTGCATCAGCCAGAGCCGTCTCAGTGCACCGGCTCAAGCACCTCACTTTTCTTAACACAGTCACATGTTTAGTTATTGCCCCAAAGTTGATCCAGTAAGCATGAATGCTTGTACTCATCTCATTATCTACCCACTGATCTATCATCTATCTACCCATCCATCCCTCCATCCTCACATCTTCCTATCCATCCACCCATCTATCCCTTCATCCATCTATCTATATCTACCCACCCATCCATCCTTCCACCCACCCATCCATCCCTCCATCTACCTATTCATTTACGACTCATCCATCTACAAATAGGTCCATCCATCCACCCAGCCATCTATTCACACATCCACATATCCTTCGAACCACTCATTCATTATTCGCCTGTCTGCCCGTCCATTCTTCAACTTCCTTCCTTCTATTCTTTCATCTTCCAAGACTTCAAAAGAAGTATGAAATTGGAGTTTCCAACTGTCTTAGTTCTAACTCTTACTCTTGACTGTCCAGTGTGGACAAAGCAAAGGCCTGGATTCCAGGCCTCTTATACTTCAGACTGCCTGCTAGGATTTCCTCAAGTCTCCTGTTATAGGCTGATATGAGCCCCCCACCCCAGCGCCCCCAGCCATTCATATGCTGAAGTCCTCATCCTAGACCTGAGAAAATGAATGAGTTGGGACAGTGTCTCTACAGGGATAATGTGAGTTCAATGGGATTGGTAAAATGGCCCCAATCCAACCAGCTCAATGGCCTGATTAAAATGGGGAGTTTGCTGCTGGGTGTGGATGGCGCATGCCTGGAATCCCAGCTAGTCAGGAGATGGAGATCTGAGGGTCATGATTTGAAACCATTCCCAATAAAGTCTTCGAGGCTCTTATCTCCATGGAGCACTCAGAAAATCTTGGTGGAACTGTGACTCAAGTGGTAGAGCAAAAGAAGCTCCAGGGACAGCACCCAGGCCCTAGATTCAAGCCCCAGGACCAACACACACACAGAGACTGCATCCAGCTTGACACCAGCACACGCTTGCATTGAGCATGATCCTGTTCGTTCCCCAGGCGCCGTAGCTAGCAGGGAAGCCAGCACAGAGACTGATGTTTGCTAAGAGTCACTACCCACCACTCACCAGAGGCTGCTCCTGTGCCCCTCCTATTCAGTGCTCTAGGTCGGGTCACAGGGGCTGTTCATCTTCCCTCTCCCTGCAGAGGAAGAACTGATACCAAGACTGGATGCCTGGATGTAACTTGTCATCCTGTGATGACAAGTTAGCATCCTGAGAGTCACACTCCAAAAGTGGAAGGCCTCTAACTCCAAAGCTCATGCTCATTCTTTCCACTGTAGTGCCTGGAAAAGACTCCATGTTCCAGGCATGACCAACTCCAGAGAGGCAGAGCAAGGTGGAACAGGAAGTAGGGGTTGGAGGACAGGGTAGGGATGCAGTGCCCGGATTCAGGCTCCAGCACCAAGACAAAACAAAACAAAAAAATAACAAAACGAAAGCAGTTACCATAAAAATTTTAGTATCTGTTTAGTGCTTTCTGATCGTTTGATTTGCTGTACTAGAATAGCTACTATCAAGCCACAACTACAACAGCAAAATTTTTCTAATAAAGGTCTATGTTTTAATAAATATGCATAAATAAATTTTTGTTTGAGAGATATTCTTATGTATCTTTTGAGAGATGATAACATCTTAAAAGTAAATTCTGGCTCAATAATGAAATACTAAAAATTAGAATTAGAACCTCAAAGATTTCTTCTGAGATACACAGACTATGTTAAATGCAAGATTTTTCTATATAGCAGAAAGCAATTCTGCAAATACACATGTATACTTATATGGATACATGTATATACAACAGCAAATTCTGAGTTAGCAATAAGTGAAAAAAATTAATACACGTCTACTATCCTAGTTACTCAGCAGGCTGAGATCTGGGGGACTATGATTCACAGCTAGCTCAGACAGAAAAGCCTATGACATGCTTTTCTTCAAAATAACCAGCAAAAAGGTGAGCTGAAGGCATAGCTCAAGTGGCAGAATATTGGCCATGATCCAGAAAGCTGAGTGAGAATTTGAGGCCCTGAGTTCAAGCCCTAGGGAAAAAAATCTTGAAGTGACAAGTTTACAGCAGACAAACTTTATTAAAGATGTTTCTCTGAAACACTTTGCAATGCACATGATTTTAATAGCAAATTTTGTTTTTACCATTCAGCCGAATACAGCATAATAAGTTTATTCAGAATAAATATAAATATACAAAAATGTACAAAGATACTAAAATAGTTTCCAATGACAGCAGAACTAGAGGTGCAACACGAAGTGTCAAGACAAAAACTATGATTCTGATACATCGGAGTTCTTCAAGAAAGCACAGCCTCCAGAAAACCTTCCCTGCCATCCCTAGCTCAGCAGACTTGACAGTGAACGTGCTATCAACACCAGCGCATGACTGACACAAATAAAGAGACCCCCAAGAACAGCAGCGCAGATGCCAGAAAGAAAGGGAAAGCAACTTTGCACACAGCACCACCTTCACGCATCTGAAGACACATATGACTCGAGTGTGGCTCACGAGGGTTGCCCGGACTTCCACGACCCACATTTTCTTACTCTCCCTGCCCGACAAGGGGCTCGACCGTCATCCTGCCTACCCGTGGTACTCACGGCCACCTTCCCACCCCCCAACACACACACACTTATGCCAACTGTCTACCGGGCACCTGCCAGTGAGAAGGGTTAAGAGAAGCACCCTCTGGCACTGCTCACTGACACCCAAGCAGAATGATCAGGTATCTTTTCAAGTTACACACATTCTACAGGTTGAGGTAATATCCCACAAGCAGAATATCACCCTGACGGTAAAGGGCTTTTAAAGCTGAGAAATATAAAGATCTTTATTCTCCCTCGAATCATGTGCAAGTGCTTTTATTACACCTTTAGCAAAACAAGGAGACAAGCTGCCTCCCATCTCCGACGTGGGTTTTGGTGGTCTCACCCCACAGCCCCTCTAAGGATCATGGGTAATAAATGCACTGTTCTACTGTGCCAGCGAGCACACCACCCCTGGACCATCTACTCACCACGTGTGCTGGACGGCACCCTCGGACATGCGCATTACTCAAAAGGGCAACGCAGCCAACCTTTCAGAACATAAAGTTTCAGATTTAATAATGCAAATTAAGCTGCTGTCCTTAAACTTGCGGTAGCCATTTGCTCATGAAGCCCCCCTAGCTATTAGCAGGGAAGAGAAGCAGACACACAGGTCACGGGCTGTTCTGACCTCCCTTCTGGAGGAACAGAAGCGTGATGGACCAGCTGCTGCACCCATGGCGTGCAGCGTGCAGACAGGCCAGGAGAAGCCAGAGACGCAGCCACCGCACCCTTGGTCCCCAGTACTCAGCATGAGCAGTGCGGAGGAACCTCGGGTGTGCACACAGAAGCTCGCAGGCCAGTTTCCATGGCGCTGCTATGGCGCACCCCCAGTGAGTGGCCACGAAGACACGCGCCTCGCACGCACACTCGATCCTTTTCGTTACGTGTCCAGACATCTGTCTGCCAGGGTGTCCCCAGCCCCCCCATCCTGGCCAGCCACCAGGCGCTGGGTGCCCTCATACCCACTGGATGCCCTGGGGCACATCCAGCTCAGTGCTCAGCGCGGAGGGCGCAGCGGGCAGTTGGTAGACGCGCTTGGGCACGCCTCTGCTGCAGCCTGGCCTGCTCGGTGGGGGCTCCTCTTCTCTGCTGCTCAGACTGTGAGATTTCCAGGCTTTCAATGAATCAAGTCTCTCTTCAGATTCAAAACACAAGAGCAGTGACTTAGCTAGCGACGAGAGCTCCCGGAGGCCGGCTCTGGGTGTCTCCTTCTTGTCTTCGAGGCTGGGAGGTGAGGGCTCAGCCATGACACAGTGCACATGGTCAGACACACTGCAGAACTCTTCCACATAGCTTCTCAGGGGACAGGCATCTCCGGGGTCTCCTAGATACAGGGTGGGGGGTGTGGGCACAATTCTAATCTGGTATTTTATCGCTGTGCTGCAACCCTAGATTACTTTTTCTTGGGGGGGGGGCATGGGGCTTGAACTCTGGGCCTGGGCACTGTCCCTACTATCCCTGACCTCTTCAGCTCAAGGCTAGTACTCTACCACATTGAGCCACAGCACCACTTCTGGTTTTCTGGTGGTTCATTGGAGATGAGAGTCTCGGCTGGCTTTGAACCTCAGTCCTCAGATCCCAGCCTCCTGGGGAGCTATGATTACAGGCATGAGTCACCGCGCTTAGCTCCTACATTACTTTCATGTCAATGCAATTCTAATTGGGTGCAGCTGATCCTAGCTATTCAGGGAAACTGAGATCTGAGGATCTGTGTTCAAAGCCAGCCCAGATGAAGTCTGATAGACTCTTATCTCCAATTGACCAGGAAAAATCGAGAAGTGAAGCTGTGCCTCATTGGTAGAGCACCAGCCTTGAGTAAAAAGAGCCAAACAAGAGTTTAAGGCCCTGAGTTCAAGCCCTAGAAAGAGGACCAAAACCAAAACAAACATACAATTCTGAGCTAAGATTATTCAACCAAAGTGCCCATCTACTAGGCAAGTGCCTTGTTTTTCTAGTGCTAGTGGTAGAGCTGAATATAGGGTCTAGTTATGTTCAAAACAAGGAAAGGGCCTAGGCCTTAGGGGTTTTTTTTTTGCTCAAAGCTAGTACACTACCATTTGAGCCAAGGCTCCACTTCTGGCTTTTTGGTGGTTAAGGGGAGACTAGTCTTATGGACTCTTCCTGCCCGGGCTGGCTTCTGAGCATGATCCTCAGATCTCAGCTTCCTAAGTAGTTAGGATTATATCCAACACACACCTCGTTTCTCTAGTTATAGTCACAGAAAAATGCCCAGACATATCGGGCAGAATGAAGCGTCAGAGGGACTTTAGTTATGACGTTAGCCAGCAGAGGAAAGGAGAGCAGCCTCAGAGCCTTCCTCTACAGAATGCTTACCACATACTCCATTTGGGGTGCATACCTCTCAGCGCAGAAATCACCACATGAATGGTTTTCTCTAAGCAGTGTGTTAACTTCAGTAACTCTGGGGCAAGATGAACCATCTTCTTGCAGTTTTGGAATCTACAATCTTCTTGTTCTGGAGCTCTGAAACTTTTCTGTGTAGGTCAAGATTTTAAAAATACATAAAATAGGCTACTTGGCAATGAACTTTATCAATATGATTTTAATTGTCAGAACTTTCAGAACTTATTTTTAATAAACAGTCATTTCCACACCAATGCTTAACTCTACTTCTGTGAGACCAAAGTTAATTACAACCATACTTATTTATTAAAAGAATTTGCAATGAATTTTAAATCAGTCTTATTGTCCTAATATAAGAATAGAATATGGCAACAGTTTCATGCACTTACCTATCTATTCCCATAAAAGATAAACTTATCTAGGGCCGGGAGTTTGGCCTAGTGGTAGAGTGCTTGCCTAGCATGCACAAGGACCTGGGTTTGATTCCTCAGTACCACATACATAAAGCTGGAAGTGGCACTGTGGCTCAAGTGGTAGAGCACCACCTTTGAGAAAAACCCAAGGACAGTGCTCAGGCCTTGAGTTCAAGCCCTAGGACTGGAAAAAAAAAAAGACCCAAAACAAAAAACCCAATTTTATGGCATCTCCCATTTATCACACTTAAAAAATTGTTTTATTTTTTTTCTAGTTCAACCAAAGACTCATTTTATTTGATGTACATTATGTAATAATTGCACTACATAACTTGAGGTTATGGATGGGAGGGGGAAGAGCAATGGACGGGGTGGCAGGGGGTACAGATGCACTGTACTGGCCAGGCACTGGTGGCTCACTCCTGTAATCCTAGCTACTCAGGAGGCTGAGATCTGAGGATCAAGGTTCAATGCCAGCCCAGTCAGGAACAAGTCTGCAAGATTCTTATCTCCAATAAACAACTCAGAAAATGCTAGAAGTAGTGCTGCGGCTCAAGTAGTAGAGTGCTAGGCTTGAGCACAAAGAGGCTTAGGATGGTGCCCAGGCCCTGAGTTCAAGCCCCAGGACTGGCAAAGAAGAAAAGATGCATTAGATTCTTAACCTGACTTCTGTAATTGTGACCTCTTTGTACAGCTATTTACTGATTTTTTATTTTATTTTTTTTTGCCAGTCCTGGGCTTGAGCTCAGGGCCTGAGCACTGTCCTTGGGTTTTCTCAAGGCTACAGCTCTACCACTTGAGCCACAGCACCACTTCTGGCTTTTTTTTTCCTACATATGTGGTACCAAGGAGTTGAACCCGGATCTTCGTGCATGCTAGGCAAGTACTCTTCCACTAGGCCAAACTCCCAGTTCCTTACTAATTTTTTTTAAAGAAAGAAGTTTCCTTTCTGGGAAGCAATTGCTAATCAGGCACTCAACCACTTGAGCCATTACTCTCTTTAAAAACACTAATAACATACCGAGTTTACATTTTTCTATTTACCTGAGACATGAAAATGAGGTAAGTTGACTTATGCAATTGGGTTTCAAATCTTTGAGCTCACTGAGTAACTATTACTAAGACTAGTAAGTTATGATATCTGCAAAGTAGCTACAGACTAGCAAACATGCTTCAATTAAACATGTACAGAAGAATCTTCTTCGACTAAGCATAAAAAAGTGAAATAAAAAATGTCATTAATGGAAGTAAATGAAATTTTAAAGGCAATTTAAATCTTCTCTTACTATTTTCCATTCAGAGAAAGTGTCTTCAAGAGATCTGATCAGTCCCACGGCACTAGCTTTCATCTGCTTGGTGACCTACAGAGAATATTTTATTATGCAAATCATTAGTTAGAAACACAAAAATCCTAGATGTGCATGGAATCCAATGGGGAAAGTTTTGGTCCAAAAAGCCAGAAGATTAAAGTTCTGACTCCAGGATTGTAAATAAATAGCTTCAGGGTATCTTAACCATATAAATGAAATTTCTTTCATAGATAAATTGTATCCTGATTTCTCCAATAAATATGACACTCTTAGATGTCTGCTATAACAAGATCTGCCTTTCACTTAAATATTAACAGGATGAAATTAGCAACATTTTCCATGGAAGTGAGAAATGGACATATCAAGCGTTAGAAGCTCTGAGAACTTCACAGATGCTTTATTACTTGATGCATCTAGTACTGTTCATTAAGGTTACATCCTGGGTCCTAATTCCTGAGCCTCAGAAGGATGGTGGAAGCCCAGTCTGATCCCTAAACCTTTGCTTTTGCACTGCTCAGGGCTGCCCCCAAGAGGAGCTTCAGTTCTGCCAGGATTTTCTGTTGAGATATTTTATTGGCTTTACCCACTGAGCTCTACCCTAAGGCTAACACAGATTTGCCCTATGGGGAGGAAGGAAGGGAGGAAGAGGAAGGGAAGAGAACCCAAATCTTCCTACACACACACACACACACACACACACACACACACACACACACACACACACACACACACACACACACAGAACTAGGCACAAACTAAAATGTATCAGTTTGTGAGCTGAATTAAGCTGTGTTCTGCAGGGACTTGCTATCTATCAGGTACTACACAGGACTCACCTCATGCTGTGCCCACTGCCTCGAGAGGGCTTGTTCAAGTTCTGCTGCTTTTTCCAGTCCAGAATCTAACAGAATCTTCATTCCTGAGCCCACGCCATCACAAGCAGCATCCATGAACTCTCCCTAGGGGAGATTTCAAGCATTAACTTGTTTTCTTGGTCTATATAATTAAAGCTAAGGAAATGTTCTGGAATTACAAGTCCCTCCTTTCTCTGTCTCTCTCTCTCTCTGTCTCTCTGTCTCTCTGTCTCTCTCTCTGCCAATCCTGAGACTTGAACTCAGGGCCTGGGCACTAGCCTTGAGCTTCGTCAAGACTAGGGTTCTACCACTTGAACCACAGCACCACTTCTGGCTTTTTTTCTGTCTATGTGGTACCAAGGAATTGAAACCAGGGTTTCATGCATGCTAGGCAAGCACTCTCCCACTAGGCCACATTCCAACCTAGAATTACACATTTCTAAGCTTAGTTTTGTTCTTTGTTCTTTTTAATGTATTAGGCCAGGTGAGAGTCTCCTATGGTGGACAGTAATCAAGGCCCTAAAAACATTTTTTTTTTTTTTTAATTATCAATCCTGGGCTTGAGCTCAGGGCCTGAGCACTGTCCTTGGGTTTTCTCAAGGCCAGAGCTCTACCACTTGAGCCACAGCACCACTTCTGGCTTTTTCTATGTATGTGGTACTGAGGAATTGAACCTGGGTCTTCGTGCATGCTAGACAAGCACTCTACCACTAGGCCACACTCCCGGCCTCTAAAAGCATTTTTGTCTTTTCTTTTTTGAGGCAGGTTCTCATTATGTAGCCCAGACTGGACTTGAACTCATGATCCTTTGGCCTCTGCCTCCTGAGTGCTGGAATTACTGGGTTTTACCAGGATGTCCAGCTTCAAAAGGATTTTAATGGTTTGTACAATGTATGTGTTTGCAATTATTTGA
The DNA here is from genome assembly GCF_031878675.1 of Megascapheus bottae. Lineage (NCBI taxonomy): Eukaryota > Metazoa > Chordata > Mammalia > Rodentia > Geomyidae > Megascapheus > Megascapheus bottae. Next base: position 59,061,371 of record NC_143518.1, on the reverse strand, counting down.
ACCCATTTACACTGAGACAATTTTAAACCTTATCACCAAATTATTGAAAGTGCAAGTTACTTTGCAAGATGAACTCCAGTGGAGTTGATGACACTGTCATAGTTCCTCCAGGAGGGTCTTTCAGAACAAACCTCTGCTAAGTTACCTGGACATCAGATGTCTGGTCATTCCCGCTGTCTGGGAAATGCAGCTTGCTCCCTTTCAGGACGGCTAAGTGCCCCACACATCTCACAGCTTGTTGAATCACCTGCTTCACTTTCCTGCTGGCCTCATTCACCATGGATGAAATATCTGAACCGCATCCCTGTAAGATCCAAACAGGCCAGTGTAGCCGACACGTGAGCTCACACAGGGGCAAAGCAAGCACAGCACGGGCTGGCGGTGGCGCTCGGGGGAGAAGGCATGTTTAGCACGTCTGATCCCCAGTAACATAAAAGAATAAGAGAGACAAGAGGAATAACATGGAGGAAATAAATCACACGTTCGTTGATACGATCACACTCTATAAACATGTTCAAGCCAGAAAACAGCATGCATATGCTATGTATCATAGCCCTCCAGCTGTGAAAGATGGCAGTGTACAGTACAGTCTCCACCCTTCAGGAGCTCACACAGGAACAGGAGACACAGTCAAGTGGGATAGAATTAAGTAAATGACCCTCCCCACAAAAACCAAAATGGTGGCTCTATGACCTTTGATCTTTTCCTGTCCTCCTAACCATCTGATGATGGTTTCTCAGGAAGAGAAGGTTATGAGATAAAGCCTGGAAGCTGAGTATGAAGTTTGTGTCCAAGAAAATGAAAAGAAAACCAACTATACGCCAGTAACTCTACCCAGTTCTTTCTGAAAACATTATTTTATTTGGCAAACATAGCAACCCTCTCTTGTATGTATCATTAGTTTTATTTTCCAGGTAAGAAAATGAGAATTGAGAAGTGTAGCCATTTGTCAAGGATAGAGACTTATTTAGCATGGATGGGAACACTGGACCCCAGGTACATATGGCGAGCATTTTCCCATCACCCCCACTATCCTGCAGTGCTCTGAAACCTGAGAGCCAAGGAAACACCTCCCCTCCTTTCCACCAGTATGAGATGAGTTTGTCTCTATAATCACTTACAAGCACTAGAATTCAGAGAGGCTGTGTCAATCTTGGTTCATTAAATCAATTTTATCTAGTTTTAAGACAAGACAGAAAACACATCTGAAAACCCTACAGCTCTAATTTAGGGAAAGATACACAGGCAATGGAAAATTAATAAATACTTGCCCAATAATAAATCAATTCTCAGGCTTGGAGGCAAGGCTCAAGTGGCAGGGTGCCTTCTAAGTAAGTACAAGGTCCTGAATTAAATCCCACTCCTGTCCCCTCTACCCTCTCTCCTTAAAAAAAAAAAAAAAACGTTGAAAGACTCAACGTACCTGCAAAAATAACTGTAGGTAACCTCCCAATGTTTTAATTTCTTGTCTCAGTTCATCTTCAAGCCTTGCTGTGCTGGTACAAGTTAGACACTCATTCCACCAGTGTTTGACTAAAACCACAAGCTGATTGAAAGCACAAGTGATCTGTATAGCCAGGGACTGCATTGCTCGATCCAAAGAGAACACTTGAAAGAATAAGGAAATAACAGTGATCAAGGCACACTGTACATATAAATTGTCATGGTGCATAGAAACCCTTTTGTACAACTGCTTAAAGATACTTTTTAAAGGGAATAAAATAAGATAAAAATTTCATTATTTAAATAATGAAATTTAGTAAAAGAAAGCATCTCCAAACAAAGGATGGCATATGGCTTGGAATGTGGCTTGGTAGACTGCTTGCACCCCGGGTTCGATTTCTCAGTACCACATAAACAGAAAAATGCCAGAAGTGGCACTGTGGCTTAAGTGGTAGAGTGCTAGCCTTGAGCAAAACAAGCTCAAGGACAGTGCCCAGGCCCTGATTTCAAGCCCCAGGACTGGCTCTCGCGCGCACGCACACACACACACACACACTCACACACAAAGACTCAACACGTAATTACCATGAAAACATTTAAGCATAGTCAAAAGCTGTTTGCCATCAGTGTCAAACATCATTCCAACCACAATGCAACACACAGAAAATAATGGCCCTGGGATGAAGACTGGGGAGGGGGAGGGGAGGTGGCATCTTACAGTTCTCCTGACTCTCCTCGTCCTGCTCTTCATGGGCTTTAGAAATGGCAAACAGCCCAGTATAGATTTTCAAAAGATTACTCATCAGGCTATCTGCTACAGTTTTTTCTTCATCATAATTCTGTCCAAGAAAATTGATCGCTGAGCCAATCAGTTCTTTGCAAATTCCAGGAAGAAATGATTCTGATGATTTTGAGCAAATGCTGCTCGATCTCTCCATTAAACCTGCACGAACAGAAAACAGCTGGTGTGTGCCCAGTTGTCACACACCACACTTTCCAACCTGCGAACACAGTAGATTACAGAATCACTGGTCATAAAGCTCTGAAGTTTGTTCTTACTTCAATAGTGTGTGCTTGCCAGACCCTGGACACAGTTCCACACAGGAGCGAGCTCCTCAAGCAGCCGCAGTCCATAGTAGCTTTTCACAACAGAGGTGAGGAGAAAACCCCAATACCCCAGAGATTTGATCTCCTTTGCTGAGCTCCAGGCTTTTTCGCTCAAGTTTGCTACTCTGGAGCCATCCTCCATTCTAGCTTTTCCTGGTTAACTGTCTTCCAGAACGATCTGCACAGGCTGACTTTGAACCTCACTCTTCTGAATTCAGCCTTCTGAAAGCTCAAATTATAGGCACGACTCCAATTACCTGGCTTACTCTCCTCTTTACTTGCTTTTTTTTTTTAAGATTAAATTTTTTCTAACACCTGAAGAATTGTAAACTGGTAAAACAATGGCAATTATATAAAATGACATCGGAAATGGGACTTGTTCATTAGGTGGAAAAGTAGGAAACAATGAGCCATCCAAAACTATATAAAAATTAATATCTCTCTATTAATTTCTTCTCAGGTATACCACAATCAAGACAGCCACCCAGCTGTAGTTAATGCAGCATGTCTCTGGGAGACACCTTCCAGCCAGGGAAATTTTCTTTTTCTTTTTCTTTTTTTTTGCTAGTCCTGGAGCCCAAACTCAGGGCCTGAGCACTGTCCTTGGGTTTTCTCAAGGCTGGAGCTCTACAGCTTGAGCCACTGTACCACTTCTGGCTTTTTTTCTATGTATGTGGCACTGAATCAAACCCTGGTCTTCATGCGTGCTAGGCAAGCACTCTACCACTAGGCCAAACTCCTGGCCCAGCCAGGGAAATTTTCTGAGCATTATCCAAACTAGAAGCAATGCGAATGCTTGAAAGAACTCAGATCTTTAAGATAGAACTCTATCTGGGAAGACCAATATACAAAGGTAACAATTCTCCTGAAATACACAGGATTCATTTCCCGGGCCAGCCCAGGTGATAGAAGAAGCAAACTTAAAGGGAGGCAGGGGGTGGGAATGTGGCTTAGTGGTAGAGTGCTTGCCTAGCATCCATGAAGCCCTGGGTTCAATTCCTCAGGACCACATAAACAGAAAATGCCACAAGTGGCACTGTGGCTCAAATGGTAGAGTGCTAGCCTTGAGCAAAAGAAGCTTAGAGAGCTGACATGGTTGGCTCACACCTGTATTCCTAGCTATTCAAGAGACTGAGATCTGAGGATCAAGGTTCAAAGCCAGCCCGGGCACAAAAGGATCTGAGACTCTTATCTCCAATGACCCTCTAGAAAATGGGAAGTAGTGCTTGGCTCAAGGGTAGGGAGGTAGCCTTGAGCTGAAGAGCTCAGGGACAGTGCCCAGGCCAAGTTCAAGCCCCATGACCCACAAAAAGAAAAAAAGAAGAAGCTCAGAGACAGTGCCAAGGTCCTGAATTCAAAGCCCTAAGACTGGTGACAGATAGATAGACAGACAGACAGACAGACACATAGATAAAGGGAGGCAGAAGGAGGGGAATACTAGGTCTGGAACACAATCAGAGTTTAATTTAGGAGAAAAAAGAAAAGCTAAGAAACCCAAAGTGATAAATAAGCTAGCTGGATTAATATTACAGTGATGAGGATGAGGTATGACTAGATTTGGCTACAGTCTTCTCGAGTAGTTAACTGCTTATCCATCACTGTATTAATGTACCTAAACAATTTCCCCTCCCTCCTCATCTTTAGCTTTCTACTCAACATCATGTTTTAATCAGGTTGTCTTTTTTTTAAATGGTGTAGTGGTCCATGGCTAGCTGATAGGAAGTTTTTCCTCGGGGGTGGAGTCTTGCCATGTCGTCTGGTTAGCCATTAATTCCTGTGCTCAAGTGACGCTCCTCTGTCTCAGCCGCCTAAGCAGCTCAGGAGTGTGACATTATGTTCATCTAGAAAGTGGTGCGTCTGCCTGAATGCCAGTCCTGGGGCTTGAAATTAGGAACTGGGTGTTATCACTGAGCTTCTTTTGCTGACAGCTAGCACTCTACCAGTTGAGCCACAGCTCCACTTCCAGATTTTTGGTAGTTTAGTGAAGATACAGAGTCTCTTTCCAGCCCAGGCTGGCTTTGAACTGCAATCCTCAGATCTCAGCTTCATGAGTCACTAGGATTACAGGCATGAGCCACTGGCACAGAGACATCTTATTCGCTTACAAGTACCAATCATAATACAAATCACAGTATACAATACGTAACCTGCAATAATTTCCTCTTTTACTCATAAAGAAATGACATTCCCCCTATTTCTGAACACAAATGTCTTCCACATTCAAGTAGCCTCCTCAAAGGGCTTGGAATAAATCCCAGAGCCCAGAATTTGAGAAGCGAAGAACTGCCTCGTCAGTTTTACAGTGCAAACATCTAGGTAAGGAAGCAATTCTGACAAGACCACGAAAGGTGCTGGCTGTCACAGGACCTGGTACTTCTCCCCCTCGGCAGAGCACGGGATGGAGAAAATACCTGATGACCGGGACGGGTGCAGATCAGGAGTCGGGTGGACTTGTAAATCCTGCAGACAACCAGAAATCCTCCTGTTCTTCAGCAGACATCTGCTCCTGGGAAGAACAAACGCTGAAATGCTGTAGTTATACACCACAGGGAATGGTGCTTTATACACGCTGCTTTTTTGGGTGGGCGTGGCGGTACAGGCCTGTAATCCAAGCAACTGAGGGCCTCGGTGGGATGAAATTCTCTACATGCCATGTCTATGTGTGTCAGAGGTGGACCTGTGGCTCAAGTAGCAGAATACCAGCTATGAGTGAACAAGCAGAGTGAGAGCATGAGGCTCTCAATTCATTTCCCTCTCACTCAGCTTGGTGGCTCAGCCACCATGGAGGTGGCTGGAGCAACCATGCCTGTAGTCTGGCATTTTTCTGGCTAATTGGAGATGAGAGCTCTTGGATTATTATTCCCAGGCTGGCTTTGAATGTCCATTCTTATATCTCAATCTCCTGAGTCACTAGGAATACAGAGCTGAGCCACCAGTGCTTGCATCTACTTTTTATTTTGTCAGTCCTGGGGCTTGAACTCAGAGCCTGAGCACTGTCCCTGGGCTTTTGCTCAAGGCTAGAGCTCTACCACTGGAGTTGCAGCACCACTTTAGGATGTTCTATATATGTGGTATTGAGGAATCGAACCTCGGTCTTCATGCATGCTAGGCAAGCACTCTACCACTAGGCCAAATTGTCCTTTTTTTTTTTTTTTTTTTTGCAAGTCCTGGGCTTGGGCTCAGGGCCTGAGCACTGTCCTTGGACTTTCTCAAGGCTAGAGCTCTACCACGTGAGCCTCAGCACCAATTCCGGCTTTTTTCTATGTATGTGGTACCGAGGAATCGAACCCGGGTCTTCATGCATGCTAGGCAAGCACTTTAACCACTAGGCCAAACTCCCGGCCCCTGTCCTTTTTTTTTAATTGTCAGGATAATGTATCTGGGTTACAATTACATTCACCAGGTAGTAAGTACATTACTTCTCACACATTATACCTCTTCTCATGCTTTTATCCCCTCCTACTAATTTTCTTTTTGCACAATCTTTACCCTTGGACTATAAAGATAAGTGTCTCCACTGAATGTTGATTGTCAAGCTATTATTCTTTAAAGAAAAAAAAATTGGTACTAGAGATAGAACTCAGGGACTTGTACTTGCTAGGCTAGCACTCTACCATATCTCCAGCCCTGATTTTAGCTGGTTATTTTGGAGACAGAGTCTAGACAACTTTTCTGCCCAGGCTGGCCTTCAAACCTTTATCCTCCAATTCTCATCCTCCTAAGTACAAGCACAAATCACAGGTTCCTGGTTATTAAAACTTTTACCAACTGATTGGCTGCTCTTAATGCTCCTGGAAAATGCAGCCTCCTTCCCCTGGGCATTCACGTTCATTCATTTGTTCTTTCTTTCTTTTTTTTTTTTTGCCAGTCCTGGACTTGAGCTCAGGGCCTGAGCACTGTCCTTGGACTTTCTCAAAGCCAGAGCTCTACCACTTGAGCCACAGCACCACTTCTGGCTCTTTTCTATCTATGTGGTACCGAGGAATCAAACCCAGTCTTCATGCATGCTAGGCAAGCACTCCACCACTAGGCCAAACTCCTGGCCTACGTACTACCTTTCACTAAGTACAAACCCACTTCCCTTCCAGATGCCTGCCGACCTGCCTGCCTTGCTTTAGCCCACAGCACCTGCTTACAAAGACAGTGAGCATTCGCTAATTTATCTCTTTATCTATGTATTTATTAAGATACAGCAGACAGTAGTCATCACAGAAATACTTGCTTAACTAATGAAAGGGCACAGCAGTTTGGGCTTTCCATAGCTTCCCGTACCCCTTCACCTCCGTAATATGAGTGTCTGAGGCCTAAGCAGAACTACAATTTCTGTACAAGCTGCCTAGATGCTATAGAGTTCTTCCACGTTAACAAGCAGTGCGCAGCATACACTCTAGTTTTCTAGCAGCATGGCTTATTCTTTTCTGGTACTCATACTGACTCGACTGCATTCACAATTCCACGGCTTACAGTAAAATGTCCCAGGATATGCCAAGTACTTGAGAATGAGAAATTTAAAGTAAGACTCTTGGTTCTCCACAGGAAATTAAACGTATGCTGCTGTAAGGTGCTCTTAAAACGTAGATGAGCTGGGCCCGGTGGCTACTCAAGAGGCTGAGATCTGAGGATCAAAGTTCAAGAAACTCTTATCTCCAATTAACCAATAGAAAACCGGAAGTGGCACTGTGGCTCAAGGGGTAGGGCAGTAGACTTGAGCTGAAGAGCTCAGGGACAGCGCCACTGACAAAAACAAACAAACAAACAAACAAACTTAGATGAGGCTGGGAGTGTGGCCTAGTGGTAGAGTACTTGTCTAGCATGCACAAAGTCTGGATTCAATTCTTCAGTACAATATACACAGAAAAAGCCAGAAGTGGTACTGTGGGCTCAAGTGATAGAGTGCTAGCCTTGAGAAAGCCCAAGGACCGTGCTCAGGCCCTGAGTTCAAGCTCCAGGACTAGCAAACAAACAAACAAAAAAACTTGGGTGACAAACTATTGAATTCTTTTGTTCCTCTATCACATGACATTGTATAGTTTAATCACTAATGATTAATTACTAATTTAATCATTAACTATTCTACTTGTAGTTCTGGATTCCCTGCCCAGATATACCAATTATAACAATAAATTAAGTAAATTACATATTTTGATAAAATGTGATGTATATTAAGTGCACACAGTATATGCACACACATAATACATGAGATAGTTTTAACAGCCTCCAGAATAACAACCAAGTCTTTACCTCCTTCGAGAAAGTGAAGACACTGGCGTGTTAGTAATGTCGGGCTCCCACTCATCTTCCGGATCACAGAACACGTCATCACCTCTGTTAACACCGTTACCCTGTGGAAAGAAAATGTACTCTCTGTTACCAGTGGGAAAAAGCTGTTTAGTAACTAAAAGAAAAAACTTAACTATGTTGCTACATTTAAAACATAAAACTAGCAAAATTATAGAACATTAGATTTTTTAAAAAATCACAGTCCTGATAAAAATGAAAAGGGCAAACCAATGCAACAGCGATACTCTCAAGACAATGTGTTGGAAATAAACTTTACAACTTGGGGGGAGGGGTTAGGGGTAGGGAAAGTGGGAGACCAATGAGGAGGGGGTAACAATGTTCAATAAGAAACGTACTCCCGGGGCCGGGAGTCTGGCCTAGTGGTTAAAGTGCTTGCCTAGCATGCATGAAGACCCGGGTTCGATTCCTCGGTACCACATACATAGAAAAAAGCCAGAAGTGGTGCTGAGGCTCAAGTGGTAGAGCTCTAGCCTTGAGAAAGTCCAAGGACAGTGTTCAGGCCCTGAGCTCAAGCCCAGGACTGGAAAAAAAAAAAAAAAAAAAAAAACGTACTCCCAGCCAGGCGCGGTGGCTCACTCCTGTAATCCTAGCTACTCAGGAGGCTGAGATCTAAGGATTGAGGTTCAAAGCCAGCCCGGGCATTACAGACCATGAGGGACATCTAGGTTGGTTCCATATCTTTGCTATGGTAAATAGTGCTGCAATGAACATTGTTGTGCTAGTGGATTTAGTATGTCTTTGTTTCTGGATGATTGGGTAAATGTCAAGTAGTGAAATTGCTGGGTCATAGGGGAGCTCTATGTTTAGTCTTTTGAGGAACTGCCATACTGCTTTCCATAGTGGTTGAACGAGTTTGCACTCCCACCAACAGTGTAGTAGTGATCCCTCCTGGCCACATCCCCTCCAGCATCTGTTGTTATTAGTTTTCTTGATCCTGGCCATTCTAACTGGAGTGAGGTGGAATCTTAAGAGTTGTTTTGATTTGCATTTCTTTTATGACCAGAGATGTGGAGCATTTCTTCATGTGTCTATAGGCCATTTGTTTCTTCTTCAGAGAAGACTCTCTTTAAGTCTTTGGCCCATCTTTTAATGGGATGGTTGTTACTTTGGAGATTAGTTTTGGAGCGATTCAATTTTTTGAGCTGTTGATATATTTTAGATATGAGGCCTTTGTCCATTGTATGGTTGGTGAAGATCTTCTCCCACTCTTGTAGGCTTCCTAATTAGTTTACTAGCTATGTCCTTTGCCATACAAAAGCTCTGCAGTTTAATGCAGTCCCACTTATCCAGCCTTTCTCTGATTTGTTGTGATTCATGGTCCTTATTAAGAAAGTTTCAACCTGTGCCAAGGAGGTCTAGTGTATCTCCTATCATTTGTTAGGAAATGGAAAGACTTAGAAAAAATCATATTAAGTGAAGTAAGCCAGACTCAAAGGAACTTAGGCTCAATGGTTTCCCTCATTTGTCATAATCAGTAGAAACCTTGGGCTCTCCTAGCAGAGATTTGCAATAAAGCAAAACCTTGATACAAAAGGCCATATAGTAGGACGCTAAATGAAAGGATCTCTAGGATATAGAAACATAAGCCATATAATGAATGATTATTGTTCTTAAGGTACTGTTATCTCTCATCTCTTTTGCTGTCCCTTGGTTATCTCATATTGTTACAGTATCTCACTTTGTTACCTGATATATCGGATATATTTGTATTTGGTTATTTGAAATTGGATAGGGAACTGGGGAAAACAAGGTAAGGGGTCGGGGTAGGGGGGAGGGAAATGGGGACCAATACATGTGAAAGGGTATCAATGTATGGGAATTAATGCACCATCTATCTGGCAAATATCATGTAACCCTTCTATTAATTACAATAAAAAATATATGAAAAAAAAAAAAAGAAAATGGGAAGTGGGCTGAGGGCCAAGAGGTAGGGCAGTCAGGCCCAGAGTGCAAGCCCCATGACCCACAAAAAAAGAAAAGAAATGTACTCCCTAACTTATGTATGTAACTATAACCCTTCTGTATAACACTTGACAGTAAAATTAAATTTAAAAAAATAGAGGGCCAGGAGTTTGGCCTAGTGGTAGAGTGCTTGCCTAGCATACATGAAGACCCAGGTTCGATTCCTTGGTACCACATATACAGAAAAAGCTAGAAATGGTGCCATGACTCAAGTGGTAAAGCTCTAGCTTTGAGAAAGCCCAAGGACAGTGCTCAGGCCCTGAGTTCAAGCCCCAGGACTGGCAAAATAATAATAATAATAATAATAATAATAATCAGAATGTTTGAGATTATGTTTAGGATTAAATACTTCAAAAACAATAAGCTTAGTTTAAAGATGACAAATAATAATTTAGAAAAGACAGTGAAAATAAAACAAATATAAAAGACTAATCTGACAAAGTGAAGACAGAATCATGGGCTAAGGTGGCACTCAGAGCGTGTACCTCGTAGCTGTGAGGGCCTGGGTATGAATCCTGGGATCTCAAAAGGAGAAAGATAAGCCAGGTGCCAGTTTTGTTTGTTTTTTAATTGGCTTATGCCTATAATCTTAGCTACTAGGACACTGTGATCTAAGGATCAGAGTTCAAAGCTAGTCCAGGCAGGAAAGTCCATGACATTTTATTTTTAAAGGGATACTGTCTTTTAAAAAGTTTTTGTTGGTTGTGGGGTTTGAGCTTAGGGTCTAGGTATTGTCCCTGCATTCTTCTGCTCAAGGCTGGTGCTCTAACACTTTGATCTTAAGCACTTCTTCCCATGAGATTCTTATCTCTAACCACCAAAAAGGCTGGAGGTAGAGCTGTGGCTCAAGTGATAGAATAGTAGCCTTGAACTCAAAAGCTCGAGGATAGCACCCAGGCACTAAGTTTAAGCCTTAGGACCCATACCCATACCTCCACACACCCTCCTTACCACTCCCCCCTAACTGAAGAAAAAGAGAATGCACAAAAATGACTTCACATGCTGGGCATGGTGGCTCACACCTATAATCCTAGCTGCTCAGGAGGCTGAAATCTGAGGATCGCGGTTCAAAGCCAGTCTCGGGCACAAAGTCCTGGGAACAAGCTTTTATCTCCAATTAACCACCAGAAAACCTGAAGTGGCTCTGTGGCTCAAGGGGTAGGACTGTAGCCTTGAGCTGAAGAGCTCAGAGACGACACCCAGGTCCAGAGTTCAAGTCCCACAAATGACCAAAAAATAAAAACCTTTCATATATAATTTGCAACTATATTAAGACAGACCAATAGGTCTGAGCCCTGGTAACTTATGCCTGTAATCCTAGATACTTGGCAAACTGAGAGCTGAAGTATCTTGGTTAAAGGCCAGCCTGGAAAAAAACCAGCTAAAACATGACTGGAGGCCTGGCTCAAATGAGAGCACCTGACTACCAAGCAAAAGTCTCTGAGTTCAAACTCCAGTACCAGTAAACTACTTCCAAGCAAAAATAAATATATGTAATGGTTAAGATTGTCTTAGATACTTGATGGATTGCCTTTTCTTTTTGAAAGTTTTCTCTTTTTTATATTTAAATTTTTTTAATTTTTTCTTTTTTTAAATTTTGCCAGTCCTGGGGCTTGAACTCAGTGCCTGGGCACTGTCCTTGAGCTTTCTCAATGCTAGTGCTCTACCCACTTGAGCCACAGCACTATTTCTGGCTTTTTCTGTGTGTATGGTACCAAGGAAATAAACCCAGGGTTTTGTGCTATGCAAACACTCTACCATTAGGCCATACTCCCAGCCCTTTTCTTTTTTAATCCTTTCTGGAAAAATAGATGTTTTTTTATTTTTGTTTTTTAGAATTTTTAAAATTTATTTTATTTTATTGCCAGGGTAATGTGTAGAGGGGCTACAGTTACATTCGCCAGGTAGTAGGTACATTACTTCTCACACATTGATAACCCTTCTCATGTTTTTTGTTTCCATTTCCCTCTTCCCTAACCCCCTCCCAACCATCTTCTTTCCCCCCCTTCCCTTTCCTATTTCAAATAAACGTAGTTTTCTTTACTGAGACAGATTGCCTTTCTATTTGTTCAGCAGTTTATAGAGACTTTAGTAATTCTGCAAACCTCATATAGTTCTTTCATGGCTGCGAGTTTAGATTCAAACTTTTCCACACTCCATACAGTTGAGATCCCAAGCCGGAGGTCACGAACCCGGATAGAAGGGTCAGATTGCCCCTTACTGAATGCGTCGTGTCTGAAAGAAAAATCAAACAGAAGCATTTTTCCTACGACATATCCACCAGCTTGTACCGACAGCTGCCTGGAGAAGTGTAACATCCATACACATTCAGTGTGCTCCTTACATCACCCACTACTCAGCAGTTATGCTGGGGTATAGTAGGCTTAGGAAATACTATCCAAAATACCTTTACATCAAAAATAATTGCACAGATTCTTTTTCAATTTTAAAAAGTATATTATTCCTCTAAAAAAGTATGCAGGGGGGCTGCTGGGAGCATGGCCCAGTGGTAGAGTGCTTACATGAAGCCCTGGGTTCAATTCCTCAGTACCACATACACAGAAAAAGCCAGAAGTGGTACTATGGCCCAAGTGCTGGAACACTAGCCCTGAGAAAGCTGAAGAACAGTATCCAGGCCCTATTTCAAGCCCCAACATAGGCCAAAAAAAAAAAAAGTATGCAGTGCCCAGCACAGGTGGCTCAGGCCTGTACCCCTATCTATTCAGGAGGCTAAGATCTGAGGATTATGGTTCAAACCCAGCCTGGGCAGGAAAGTCTTGTGAGCCTCTCATCATCAATCAGTCACCAAAAGAAAAGCCAGAAGTAAAGCTGTGGCTCGAGTGGCAGAGTCCTAACCCTGAGCAAAAAGGCTCAGGAACAGTGTTCAGGCCCCGAGTTCAAGCCCCAGGACCAGCACCAAAAAAAAGAGGTATGCAGGGCTGGAGATGTAATTCAGTAGTTAAGAGTGCTTGTTTGGCATGTGAAAGGATCTGGATACACGCCCCTGCACCATACAAGAGCAAATAAGGATCCCAACATTCAGGGGGCTGAACCACAACGATCACAAGTTCAAGGCCAGCCTGGGCTACCTAGGTAACCTATATCTCAAAAAAAAAAATTCCTCAAGTAATAGAGCACCAGCTTTGAGTGATAAAAGCTAAATAAAGAGCTCACAGCTCTAAGTTCAAGCCCCAGTACTGACATGCTCACACACGCACACACACACTCATCAGTAAATCCCTAAAACATCTCCATGTATTCTCTTTATACAGGCGCTAGGATGTTAGGGCTGCTGCCTCCCCACCCCTGGCCGAGCCTCTCCAAGTGTCACTAGCAATTCGCATGGCAGAACAATTTTAAAGAAACTAATAAAAGAAAAATCAAAACACAACAACAAACTTATATGGGTCAATTCATTTTAAAAACAAAGAACTGCTGCAAAATCAGGATTACAATGAAGTCCTCACCTGCCAAAAGCATAAGGTTTTTTGAATTTGCTGCTGATGGTGTTGGCTTCCTGAATCATCACGGAGAGTTTCATGGAGCTCCAGTTTGGCTGAACTAACACAAAGGCACAGAGAGCAGACATGCAGGTTACCAGGCAGACTGCAGAAGACATGCTGCAAAAAGCAGCTTTAACCAGCACGCAGGCTAAGAGTGAGAGCTGAGCAGTTTCCTTTCAGAGCTTACTGTGACAAGAAAACATCCCTGCCAGTGGTGTAGCATACAACCCACCCACTCGGAAGGCAGAGGCAGGAGATCAAGAGTTCAAGACCAGGCTCAGCTAAATTGTGAGAACCTGTCTCAAAAGCAAGTGAGCAAACAAAACAAAAGCAAATAAAATAATCTCCAAATTAAAATGCAGTCTCTCACTTGTAAAAAGATGGAAGAAAACCTTTGATCTAAAAAAAAAAAGTTTTAAGCCAGGCGAGGTGGCTCACACCTGTGATCCTAGCTACTCAAGAGGCTGAGCCAGCCCGGGCACTAAAGTCCATGAGACTCTTATCTCCAATTAACCACCAGAAAACAAGAAGTGGTGCTGTGGCTCAAGAGGTAGGGCAGTAGTCTTGAGCTAAAGAGCTCAGGGGCAACACTCAGGCCCAGAGTTCAAGCCCCATGACCAACAACAACAAAAAAGTTTTAGTATCTAAGCCAGTAGCTCACACCTATAATCCTAGCTACTCAGGAGGCTGAGAACTGAGGATCATGGTTTGAAGCCAGTCTGGGCAGACTAATCTGAGATGCCTATCTCCAATTAACCAGCAAAAGATGGAGGCATCCCTTAAATGATAGAGTACCAGCCTTAAGGGGGGAAAACTAAGAGTATGAGGCACTGGGTTCAAACCCTAGTAGCAGCAAAAAATAATAATAGAAAATAAACAGGAAAACAACTTTGTCTAAAATTCCATTTTCCTAATTATATTAATATACAATGAGATGCACCATGATTTTCATGTGTACACATCTCCCAGTCATCCTTTCTAGGTCCTTCCTCATCCCAAGCCCCTCCCCTTTTCCAGGCCCTAAACATCCTGGGGCATTCTTCCCCCACCCCACCTCCACCCCTTCCCCTTGCCTTCTCTGTCTCAGTGATGACTGTCCCCTCTGTACTCTGACCAGGGGGGACTTACTGGTTTCCCTAAAAGGAGTATATGACATTTGTCATTTTGAGGAGAAACACTCAGTCTACAGATTCTAAAACACACAAATTTATTTACGTACAGAAAAGTCAACAACACCTAGAATAAAGCGTTTTTAGTATAGAATGGCAACTGACATTTTAGTAATCATATAATAAATAAGACAATTCCTAAAAAAATCTGTTAAATCAATCGTACTCACCTGACAACAGTTTATCCCTATTACTTCGATTCTGCTGCAGAATTTCTAGTTCTTTAGCAATTTTTTGTTTTTCAGCTTCTAAAGCCTCCAGAATTTTTGCATGGCGGATGCTGTGGTCTACTAGGGCCTAATTAATGTTCAGTCATTCATGTAGATCCACACACAAGGATATGTAGAGAGAGAAGTTATAAAATCAGATTGAGATGCTGGATTTGCTAATTTGCTTTTCCTTTTTACATGTTTCCCATGAAATCATGCTGTTTCTGAAAGTGATTAATAATGGTCCCACAACAACTAAACCTCATTTTAAAGTGCTTGTTTCATTAGACACATGCTGAACATGTTCTATTAAACATAAAAGGCCTTTTAAAAATGGCTTATACATTACTTTTTTTGTGTGTGTATACCAGTACTAGGGCTTGAATTTGAAGTCTAGATGTCCTCTGTGAGCTTTTGCATTCAAATTTAGCACTTTAGCACTACACCACAACACCACTTCTGGTTGTTTTGTTTGTTTGTTTTCAGTTAATTGGAGATAAAGAGACTCACGGACTTTCCTGCCTGGGTTAGCTTTGAACTACAATCCTCAGATCTCAACCTCCTAAATAGTTAGAATAACAGACATAAGTCACCAGTGCTCAGCTGAAATTTCTTAATATGATCCCACCTCCAATCAAACATTTGAAACTTTTGATAGCACAGCTTAATCTTTATTCCCGTTCCTAGGAAATAAAGAACTTTTAATAAAGCTGGGGGGGGGGGGGAATCTGCTAAAGAAGGACATTTTCAAGAATATTTGATGGCTAAAAAGGTAGCATAGAGTAAGATCTCAATAAATGGCAACTACTGAAATAAAAAAATCAAAGTACACAAAATCTCTAGATGACATAAATAATTCATAGCAGCCAACTAACAGGAACAAGCTCTAGACAGATGTGTTTTTCTCTTGAAGAGGCTCACTGAAACTGTGTCCTGGAGCTGAGTGGTCAGGCCAGGTCAGGAAACGAGAATGAGTTCCATTGGCACATCAAAGGCTTCCTGTGAGCTTTCCTGGGAACAGCCTGCTTGCTGCTCTTCACTTACAGACCAAAGAGGAGAAACTAGAGCAGGCACCAGTGCACCAGTGGCTCAGTGGCTCCGAGCTACTCAGGAAGCTGAGATCTGAGAATTGCTTTCCATTTTCTTTCCTTTTTTTTTTTTTTTTGGTATGGCCTGGGGCTTGAACTCTAGGCCTGGGCATTGTCCTTGAGCTCTTCAGCTCAAGACTACCGTCCTACCCATAAGCCACGGCACCACTTCCGGTTTTCTGGTGCTTAATTGGAGATAAGAGTCTCACAGACTTTATTGCCTTGGCTGGGCTTGAACCGGGATCCTGAGATCTCAGCCTCCTGAGAAGCTAGGATTGGAAGCATGAGCCACCTCCCCTTGCCCAGGCCAGTCCATAGACTTTTATCTCCAATTATCCAGCAAAATGTTGGAAGTAGAGACGTGGTTCAAGTGGTAAGTGGTAAGACCTTAGCCTTGAGCAGAAAACACCAAGTAGGAAAGCACCCAGGCCCTGAGCCTTAGTACCACTACACACACACACACACACACACACACACACACACACACAGAGGAAAACCTAGGGTGCACCTCAGTGGTACAGAACTCCATCTCCAGGCATCTCTGAGCAGTACGAGGATATAAACTTTCGGGCAGAAGAGATGCTCTCACCTAGGGATCTGGAGGAGACTCCATACACTTAAAAAAGAAACAAGATCCAGTTTCTCCTCAGATTACAGCAAGTGAGCTATAAAAGGGAATTACCTGTTTTGTGGCCAAAGTCTCCATTTCTAGTCGTTTCTTGTTGACATAGATTTTCTGTTCAAGATGCTGCTTCGTCTTTTCTAATTCCTCGATTTTGTGGTTTGCCTTTTGGTTATTTATTTCCTGCATCTTCTTTCTTTGAGATTCTTCCCTCTATAATGAACATTAATAAAAACTAACTCCAGGCCAAAACAGTTTTTCAAAATTAAAAGGGCCACAATGTACCAGAGGCCTTTTCTTTCACCAAAGAACGAGAAATGACCAATAGAAGAGTCAGCTTGTCGCTTCGTTCAGGTTAGCTACCCTAACCGACAGTAAATGTCACCAGTCGCCAGTTATGAATACTCTAACCTGAGTTTCTGGAAACATGAGTCTGCCAGTAGAGCACCAAGGTTGGGCCCAAAGGCTTGTTAGTTCCTTCTCCCACCACCAACTGGTTTCTTAAGGAGAATTATCCAGGGCTGACACTCCCCCAGTTCCCACCAGGGACACAGTGACCCATCCCAGGCACCCGGGGCTCCACACACTACCAGTTCTGCCTCCAGGGCTTGGATCTTGCTCTCGTACGCAGCTCTTTGAGAGGAAAGTTCTTGCTGAGCCATCTCCTTGGCGATCTGGATTCCTTGCATCATCTCCTCCTTGGCCTTCAGCTGGGCTTCCTTCATTTCTGCCTCAAGTCTACAACATAGCAAGAGGTTAAGAGGATTCATTGTTAGGAAATCTTTATATACAAAGCAATCCTAATCATGCTAAAGTATTGTCCACTGAAAAATTTAAATCTTAAAATATAATTTCTAATAATAAGCCAAATATATTCTTTAATTTTTCTTCTTTTTTTTCTCCTCTTTCTTTTTGATGGGTATTAGGGTTTGAAATCAGGGCCTGGGTACTGTTCCTGAGATTTTCTGTTTTTTTGAGCCACAGCTCCACTTCTGGCTTTTTGCTTGTTAATTAGAGTAAGAGTCTTATGGACTTTTC
Organism: Megascapheus bottae; assembly: GCF_031878675.1. Lineage (NCBI taxonomy): Eukaryota > Metazoa > Chordata > Mammalia > Rodentia > Geomyidae > Megascapheus > Megascapheus bottae. The sequence goes on along the minus strand of NC_143518.1, from coordinate 59,043,929 downwards.
TGCCTGGGCTTAATCTGAACTGCAACCCTCAGATCTCAGCTTCCTCAGTAGCTAGGATTACAAACATAAGCCAATGGCACTCAGCTAGACTTTTTAACAAACAAAAAATATAACAGGCTAAATATCTGGTTACTTGCACCTTAGTTGATTTGGCCTGATAGTTAAGTGAAAATATTTTTCTAATACGTAGAGCAAACAAATTACATTAAAAATATGTCCTAATAAACACTGAAGTACTTGTAGTTACCACAAGACTATTTTATTTTAAACTAACAATGGCAAGACCAACAATTACACTTTATATATCAATACAATTTCATTTGTGCTTTGTATTATATACATTAAGAAAATATTTGGGAAGGGGGTGGAGAAGAGGGAAATGGAAACAAAAACATGAGAAGGGATATCATATAACTGTAACCCCTCTATACATTACAATAAAAAAAGAAAAAAAAAGAAAATATTGAAAAACATTTTTTACAAAAAACCTAAAAGATTGTCCTATGAGAGCTGATAAAGTAGAAATTAAACCATATTTTCAACCACTCATGATTCTATGTGCCAGTACTGGAGCTTGAACTCAAGGTCTCATGTTCTTGCTCCCTTGAGCCATATCTCCAGGTCTGGCCTTTTCTTGGTTAGAGGTAAGAGTCTCGGGTTTTTCTGCTGAGGTTGGCTCTGAACTGAGATCCTCACCTGAGTAGAAAGAGCAGTAGGCATAAGCCACTGGCAAATGGCTAAGTGTTATGTTTTAATAAATCAAAGTATTAACTGTCACCTCTCAACATACAAGACAATAGAAAACTAAATAGTTTCTTTCTTCCCAGTAAAATTAATCAGTCAGCACAGAAATTGCTACTTGCAGTTTTACTGAGGAAAGAAAGAAAATCAGAAGAAAGGGAGCTACCAGAGCAGGAAACCCCACTGCTTACACAGCTTCGGTATGGATAAAGAAAAGTGGACAGCACAGTGGCTGCACAATGTGAAGTTACAATGTGCCTGAACTGCACACTTTCAAATGGCTAAAATGCGGGGTGCCAGGGGCTCATGGCTATAACCCTAGTGACCGGAAGCCGGAGATCCCAGGACTGATTCCAAGTCAGCCCAGGCAGGAAAGTCTGTAAGATTCTTATCTCCAATTAACACTCCTCCCCCGCCCCCCCCCCACCCTCCACAAGCGGAGCTGTGGCCCAAGTGGTAAAGTGCTATTAGCCTTAACCAAAAAAGCTCAGAAACAGGTCGCAGGCCCTGAGTTCCAGCCGAAGGACCAGCACAGGCATGGTAGGAGGATCATGAGTTTGAGGCCAGTCTGGCTTACAAAGCCAGAGCTTAGAGCTCATCTCTCAAAAGAGTGGGGGGGCCTGTTGGGGACAAAGACAATGGCATCTTTTCAAATATTAAGGAGGGACAAAGTAGATTTAGGCTTTTTATTTTATTTTTTTATTTATTTTTTTGTTTTGCCAGCCCTGGGCTTGGGCTCAGGGCCTGAGCACTGTCCTTGGACTTTCTCAAGGCTAGCACTCTACCACTTGAGCCTCAGTAGCACTTCTGGCTTTTTGCTATGCATGTGGTACCAAGGAATCGAACCCGGGTCTTCGTGCATGCTAGGCAAGCACTCTACCACTAGGCCAAACTCCCAGCCCAGATTTAGGCTTTTTAAAAGTTAAAAAGCACAGTCAGTCATTCTTGAATCCTCCTCCTTTCGTCCTCTTTATTCAATAAGCTTTGTTGATTTTACCTTCTTTATTTTCTCTGCTATCCAACCAGACCGTGTTTACTTCCTTTACTGGTCTCCAGTGAAGTCACAGCCTGTGATCTAGCTGGAGCTGAAGAGGGAGCCTTCTCCCTCTCTCACAATGTGCCTCTACACCATGAGTGTCTTCAGTCTAGTTGCAATTCTTCAATTGTTCCTTCAGAGGCAGCCCACATCTTGGAGCATTATGTATCCTTCATCATCTCGCCAAGGATCTGCTTGCTTAAACACATGGGCATCCTCCAGCCTGCCTGGGGCTAGCCTGCCTCGATTTCTCTTGAGAGTCTACTCTAGGGGTCCTAAAAACCCCTAGGGACCCCATCAGGATGAAGGGTCACTCATATACCTCCACACCACACAGGACAGCACTAGCTAGGGCTATCAGCTCATGACATGGTAAATTCCTCCAGGGGAAGGATTCTTTGTATACCCAGCATCTTGCAGTGACAGACACAAAATCCATGCCTAGTAAGAAAGAAAGAAATGTAGAGACAGGGAAAGCTCTGTCCTGGAAGGCGATGTTAGCCACTGGAGCCTCGTACAACGGGGCCGTCTCTTGTGTAAACCCACTTGTACACTTCCTGCCAACACCAACAGTAATACTTACTGAGATCTCTGTGCCACAAGTAACTCATTTTTGGCAAATTCGAAGTCTTTTGGAGCTTCGCTTGCAAGAATATCCCTACTGGATGGCCTTCTCCCTTTCTGGACTTCAACTGGATGATTAAATCTGAAATAATGATCACCACCAAGAATCACCCGATCACCCTAAAGCATACAAAAATATTTGCTATTTTAGGTGTGTCTGAATGAAAAATAGTTATATAGGAAAAAGCAATTAGCTTAACAATTCAAGATCATCTAGTACTATTAATGATAAACATAAAAATGATAGCAACTTGGGGAAACTGAAGTTTGGCCTAGTGGTAGAGTGCTTGCCTAGCATGCACGAAGACTAGGGTTCGATTCCTCAGTACCACGTACATAGAAAAGCTGGAAGTGATGCTGTGGCTCAAGTGGTAGAGCTCTAGCCTTGAGGAAAGCCCAAAGACAGTGCCCAGGTCCTGAGTTTGATTAATAAATTAATCAAAAAGGGATAACAACTCACATTTGGTAAGGACTTGTCTGTGTGTATGAATGGATGTCTGCATACGTAAACATACACTAGGTGAACTTCCTTATCTCACAAACAAAAAACCAGGACTTGATGATGAAATACATCATTACCTGCCCCACCATGTAATTCCCCCATCATGGCACCCCAAAACTTACATGATGCAGCACTGTGGGCTCCAGAATGTGTCTTCCATTTACATAGGTCTTTGCTTCCCCAATGGGGATAACACTCACTGTTCCTTCCAAATTTTTGATTGTACTGTAAAAAATAAGAAGTACATGGTTAGAACCACAGTACACTCTAAAAGGTAAGAAAAGGGCAAAATGGAATAATCCCATGTGATTACTACCTTTGGTGTCAAGGTTTTGTTTTGTTTTTGTTGGGTTTTTTTGGTCATGGGCACTGTCCCTGAGCTCTTCAGTTTAAGGCTACCGCTCTACCACTTGAGTCAAAGCACCACTTCAGGTTTTATGATGGTTAACTAAAGTTAAGAGTCTCATGGACCTTAGTGCCTGGGCTGGCTTTGAATGGTGATCCTCAGATCTCAGTCTCCAGAGTAGCTGGGATTCCAGGCACGAGACACAGGCACCCAGCTTAGGGTCAAGTTTTCTATCATTTTATAGCAACAATGACTTAAAATTAATATGTTTTCCTTCAACTAGATTTAGATGAGTTTCCAAAAAAAAAAAGCCCGGCCTCTAGCCAAGTCTATCCACTAGTGGTGGGGAAAAATTTTCACTGTACTTGTTTTGAAAGTAATTTAAAAAAAAAAAAAAAGCTATGAAAAAGAAAAAAGAAAAAAATTCAAGGAAAATTGATATAGTTTCCTATAAGTGGACTAGTTCAATGTACCTGAGTTTATAGATAAGTCTTAATAACTTTAACAGGAGCTGGAGAAATTGCTCTGCAGAAAGAAACTGTTTTTGTCAGAAAATATGAACAAGAACACACATACCAATATTGTAGTTGCAAAAAATTACAAATAATCCAAATGCTTATCCACAAGCACACAGACTGTACTAACACAAGATAAATACACACAGGGAATGCTTCAGAGCAGTGAAAAGACCACCAACATAGAGAAAATTTACAAACAGTACAGCTAGGGACCAGTGCTCACTCCTGTAATCTGGCTACTCAGGAGTATGAGTTCTGAGGCCCTCAAGTTTGAAGCCAGCCTGGGCAGAAAAGTTTTTTCAATAACAATTGAAAAAAAAAGTTCCTAACTAATAAATGAAAATAAAATACTATAATTTTTTTTGGTAGGTCATGAGGCTAGAACTCTGGGCCTGGATGCTGTCCCTGAGCCCTTCAGCTCAAGGCTACCACCCTACCTCTTGAGCCATAGCAGAATTAACAGTTTTCTAGTGGTTAATAGGAGATAAGAATCTCATGGGCCAGGAGTTTGGCCTAGTGGATGAGTGCTTGCCTATCAATTGAGTGCTTGCCTAGCATGCACGAAAACCTGGGTTCAATTCCTTGGTACCACATACATAGAAAAAGCCAGAAGTGGTGTCGTAGCTCAAGTGGTAGAGTGCTAGCCCTGAGAGAGCCCAAGGACAGTGCTCAGGCCCCGAGTTCAAGCTCCAGGACTGGGGGAAAAAAAAAAGAATCTCACGAACTTCCACTGGCTTTGAACCCCAATCCTCAGATCTCAGCTTCCTGCGCAGTTAGGATTATAGGTGTGAGCTACCAGCGCCTGGCTCTATAAATAAATTTTTAGAAAGAATTGTTTCTCCTGACTAGAAGATAGATGTGAAGATGCATAGCAAAGAGTCAGCTATGACTCCTATGAAGGAGGCCCCCACAGTAACAAGCCACGGACGCTTTGGACACACACAGCTGCGCCTCAGACCATAACCCACCAATGGTCGTCAGCAATCAAGACTCCAGACAGCTGAATGTCGTGGTTTGCATGTGGTCTGCACTTTCCAACCGTAGTTGTTCCTTCTTTGATCATATAGAGCAGCATCTCTGATAGCTGTGGGTCTTCATTGAGATTGACAAGGTTTGGTAAATGGTTGTCCATCTGAAACGTAATTCCTGCTTTCTGGTAGAAGTCAGACCAAAAGAAAAAAATAAATCTTGACCACAATCTTGATTATTCAAACTTAGCCCATTTATGTCGAGTCTCGATAAATCTAAAGTTTCTTGGGGCTCAGTGTAGTGTGTGTTCAGCGTGTTCAAGACCCTCTCCCCCAAATTAAAGAATTTTTAGGCAAAATTAAAGATTTCTTAGACCCTGCCCTTGTGAGTTCTCTGTGACTTTAACATCTTATGCCAAGTTTATGTTGATCTTCCTTTGTCCTTCGCCACCTGCTATCCACTCTTATATCAACCTATGACCACTTAGCCACGTCCTTTCTAATCCTCCCTGGTCTTTACAACTGCCATTTCTTCTGGCTCCATGATCGATTTCATCATCTTATCTCAGGCCCTTACTGACTCTGGTCAGAGCCATGGTGCCTCCTGGATCACCTTGCTAGCCCCTTTCTTGTGTTTCTAACACATCCCATGCCACATGAATTCTCTCAGAAGGGCACCCTCGAGATGTCAGCTCCCTCGTAAACACTTCCTCCTGGAATAAACTTGATTTCTCTGGCTTGGAAATCCAGTTCTTAATGTCAAATTGTATCTTATGAGTTTATAAAACCTGCTTATTCCAGCCAAACTGAGGCTATACACCTACTTCTAAGAACTCAGTAAACTCTCCTGCCTCTGCTTTCTTGTGCTTTTCTACTTTCTACAATGCTTTCTTCTTTCTCCTTTATGAAATCTTACCTGAGCTTCAAAGCACATCTCTTCTGAGCCTGAACTGGCCACTCCCAGCTCCCCTCCTTTCTCTGAAAGAGGCTTACTGTACGTCCCTGTCCCCACCAGCCAGTGTTTGATTTTGAGACACAGACTTGATAGAGATCATCTTCCCTGCTCAAATCCATCTTTGACACATTACCAGAGAAGCTACTGAAGATGCCTGCTCATGCCACATGCTTCCCTGTAAAACCCACAGGCTCTCCCTGAGTCCTGCATCTTTCTCTGGTCTACAGTATTCCAACTATCTGAAGCTCTTGCATCCTTTTAATATCCCAGTTGTGTGATGCCTTCCTGGTTACTTCAATTAGCAAATCTTGATTTCGTTAGTCTAGCAAATTCCTATTCCTTGTATAAACCCTAGTGTCCTTTCTTTGAAGTCTTTCTTGCTAACAACCCTTCCTCTCCTGCTTTTCTGCCATTTATATACTTTTCATTGCAACAGGACAAACTGTATGCCACTGCCAGTGTTCAGCCAGTTTTCACAAAAATGGCAGTTTCATAGGTTCTATCCAGTCAGGTTGTACCATATTCCAGCCGTCTGACTACAAGCTCTGACAGCTAGAACTGTGTCAACCCACCTGTGCCTCCCCTGTATCTGCATGACCAAAGTGACCACAGCAAGACAGCCTTGATCTTAATAACTCTTTACCTCTCCTCACAGCATTGCTTTGTACTGGCAGCATATGAGAAATACTTGAGAATTAAACTTGCCTACTTTTTTATTTCCCAATCAGTTTATAAAATTGAAGTGATACCTGTAACTCTTTTGTTTCTTGAAGCTTTCTTTTCTCAGCCTGTTCAAACTTTTCTTTCCATACCCTTTCCAAAAAAAAAACAAAAACAAAAACAATAGAGTTAAAGCATGTGGACATCTAAGAATGAGAATCTAGAGAGGACTAGAACAGCCTGGGAACTCTGCAGCAATCTTTAAAGCAAGACAGTCTGGCAGCAGACTGCTCTGCTCATATGTACGGTAAGGAGAAAAACACTCAGTATCAACTTACTAAGGTTCCTCTTAGGGGCCGGGAGTTTGGCCTAGTGGTTAAAGTGCTTGCCTAGCATGCATGAAGACCCGGGTTCGATTCCTCGGTACCACATATAGAAAAAAAGCCATAAGTGGTGCTGAGGCTCAAGTGGTAGAGCTCTAGCCTTGAGAAAGTCCAAGGACAGTGCTCAGGCCCTGAGCTCAAGCCCAGGACTGGTAAAAAAAAAAAAAAGGTTCCTCTTAGCCTGAACACTGGTGACTCATGCCTGTAATCCTAGCTACTCAGGAAGCTAAGATCTGAGGATTGCAGTTCAAAGCCAGCCCAGGCAGAAAAGTCCCCATGAGACTCTTGCCCCAATTAAATACAAAGAGCCAAAAGTGGAGCTGTGGCTCAAGTGGTAGAATTCCAGTCTTCAGCAAAAGAGCTAAGGGAGAGGGCCCACACCCTGAGCTCAAGGCCAGCATAAAAGAATAACGAACCCCCCCTGCCCTACATCAGTCTCTCACCTCTGCATTTCTGCCATCTCTCTCTCCTGTTGATGCAGTTTCATTCTCAGAGATGTTATTTCTTGCTGACAGAGCCGGTATCGTTCGGGGTCAATATTCCGATTGTTTCTCTGAGCAGCTTTCAGCTTTTCAATTTCTGCTTTCAGTTCTAAGCATATTGTAAAAAGAAGAATGCTTAATGAATATTTGATATGTGATGATTTTTTTTTCTTTGAGTAGGTCATTGGACTGGAACTCTGGGCCTGAGCATTGTCCTTAAGCTCTTCAAGCTCAAGGCTACCACCCTATCCCTTGAGCCACAGCACCACTTCTGGTTTTCTGGTGGTTAATTGGAGATAAGAGTCTCACAGACTTTAGTGCCCAGGTTGGCTTTTGAACCCCAGTCCTCAGATCTAGCCTCCTGAGTAGCTAGGATTACAGGCGTGAGCCACCGGTACCAGGATATGAGATGATTTTTGACACCAGGAATAAGCCTCCAATCTTTTATTTCATTTGGCATTTTAAATATGTCTAAATATGGGGCCAGGAGTTTGGCCTAGTGGTAGAATGCTTACCTAGCATGCACAAAGACCTGGGTTCGATTCCCTGGTACCACATATATACAAAAAAGCCAGAAGTGGTGCTGAGGCTCAAGTGGTAGAGCTCTAGCCTTGAGAAAGTCCTATCCCAGTGACATACTTCTAAGAAGTAGAATATCTATCACTGTTTGTTAATCACACTGGGACAAATCAGAATTATCATAGGAAATATCACCCATAAAGACACATGGACGATCAAGCAAAGATTTTTCAAGCTGGAATTCAGAACTCTTGCTTGTTTTGTATTGTTTACTTGTGGTAGTAACTGGGGTTTGAACTTGGGCTTTGTGCTTGTTGAGACCCCTTACTACTCAAGCCATTCCTGTAGACCCTTTGCTTTAGGCTATTTTTCAGAAAGATGGTCATGCTTTTGCCATGGGCTGGCCTCATGGCCAGCAATCATCCCCCTAGACCTCCAGGCCTCAGAGATTACAGATGTGCCCCACCACTGCCTGCATTACTAGTAGAGACAAGTGTCACCAATACTCTGCTTGGGCCAGCCTCGAACCACATGATCCTCCTGATCTCTGCCTCCTGGAATGCTGGGATTCAAGGTATAGGCTGCTAAGTGCAGCCACAATGGTTGTTTTCAATGAAAACATTCACACTTGTGAAACAGAAAGGATCCCAGAGGGAAAGGATGATTTATGATAACAGAGAACACAGATCTTTTCCTGACTCTTGCTCAAACTCAGAGCCTTAGGCTCTCATTCGGCTTTTTTGCTTAAGTTTAGCTATTACTGGAGCCATATCTCCACTTCTGGTTTTGGTTTTGGGGGCTTTTTGTTTCTTGCTGGTTAACTAGAGATAAGAGTCTCACAGACTTTCATGTCTAGGCTGGCTTCGAATCACGAAGGCCTCCAGATGGCTGAGATTAGAAATGTGAGCCACTGGTGCTCAGCTGTACAGACTTTTTAAGCCTGCAGTTTCCTCTTCACTGTTCTCTCTGGCCTTCTGTTTCCCCCCTCACTATTCACTTGTCCTGACTTGTAGTCTCTCTCCACTCCTTAGGATTAGAATCTGTCACAGACATAAGGGGAAATGATTGCTTTTGTTAAGACCTCTCCTTTTAAGGCTGAATGAATACCTAAGTTTAAACTGGGGCAGAATAATGTTTAGGTTTAAAGAAAAAGCACACCTCTGATTAGTCTGGCATTCACATCTTCATTGACTTTGGCAATGTTGACTATTAAGCGCGCTTGGCTAGCGTATCTGAGGGTGCTTAAGGTTTCTTCCAGGTTGCTGGATGCAGGGCTGACGGTAGCAATCATAGCAGTTTTTGAATTTCCACCCAGACTTTCTTTAAGGAGCCTATGAGGGCAGGAAAGTTATCATCAGATTTTTTTTTTTTAATTCTTCTTTTGGTCATGGGGCTTGAACTTTGGGCTTGAGTGCTGTCCCTGAGCTCTTCAGCTCAAGGCTACCACCCTACCCCTTAAGCCTTAGCCCCACTTGTTTTCTAATGGTTAATTAGAGATAGAGTCTCATGGTCTTTAGTGCCTGGGCTGGCTTTGAACTGTGACCCTCAGATCCCAGCCTCCTGAGTAGCTAGGATTATAGGCATGAGCTACTCTGCCTGGCTCTTTAGACATTTTTTTCTTTTTTCTTTTTTTTTTTGCTAGTCTTGAGCCTTGAACTCAGGGCCTAAGCACTGTCCTTGAGCTTTTTCAAGGCTAGCGCTCTACCACTGGAGCCACAGCACCATTTCCAGCCTTTTTCTATATATGTGGTACCAAGGAATCAAACCCAGGTCTTCGTGCATGCTAGGCAAGCACTCTACCACTAGGCCAAACTCCAGGCCCTTAGACTTTATTTCTATAGCAAATTACATTATTGCCTAGAAAGCATAAATAGGGTATATAGTATCATTATATATAATAATATCCTGTTATATACCCTATTAGTTCAATAACAGCGTTTTAAATCATTTTGGCACCACAGGTATTTTTAGGTTTCACAGCACATTATTTTCTCCTGCCTTCTACATTGTCTAATGCCACCATGGTCTGTGCAGAGGTGTATAAATCATAGTTAACCATTAAATACTGGGAAGACAGCTCTTTCTACCTAGATTGCGAATGGCAAGGAGAAGGGACTATGTCTTGGCCTTCATCTTCCTAGTGCAACCACAGCCTCAAGTGCTGAAAACAAATAACAGGCACAAAAAAACCTGTATTGCCAAGTAAGCATTCTACCCCTTGTACTATGGCTCCAGTCCTATTTTATATAGTTATTTATATTTCAACTGATACTTGCCATGTCAGAACAGATTCGCGATAGGGAACGAAAACTCTCCTTCGGTTTGCTTGTTCTGAGAGTGCAGATATAACCTTTCCCAAAGTTAGCAAGGACTTGTTAATGCTCACGCCCTCCTGTATGCAAGATTAAAAATAAAAATACTTTTTCTTCCATCAACAAAGTGATTCAGCAAAATAAGTGTCTACCCATATATAATTACTATGCTCTTCTCTAAACTACCAACCTTCTTATGACTCAAAATTTATTAACTTTCTTTGAATAATAATCATAGCACAAAAAGTCTACATCTCTAATAAGCCCTTCAGTGATGCAATCACAAACTGTATTACTATGTACAGATCTGTATTACATATATGATATATATTATATGCAATAATATCAATGTAAAATGCTATGGTTATATACGTACTGTGTAGGTCTATACGTAACATATGCTAGACATAACATGTAATTCCATTTGTATCCTAGAAGGAATGCCTTTGTAAATAAATCTAATCAAAATGAAAAAAGGACAGGCACTGGGGCATACCTGTAGTCTTTACTTAGGAAGCTAAAGCAGGTGGATTTTTATTTTATTTATTTATTTATTTATTTTTTGCCAGTCCTGGGCTTAAGCTCAGGGCCTGAGCACTGTCCTTGGACTTTTTCAAGGCTAGAGCTCTACCACTTGAGCCTCAGCACCACTTCTGGCTTTTTTCTATATGTGGTACCGAGGAATCAAACCCGGGTCTTCATGCATGCTAGGCAAGCACTTTAACCACTAGGCCAAACTCCCGGCCCCCAGGTGGATTTTTTGTAATCCAGATTTTCACTATTATTTCTTTCTCAGTAGTTGCACAAAAGAGTTACCATTCAGCATGTCAATTTATGAATACAGTGCATCTTGGGCAGTGTCACCCCCTTCCTTTTTTCTCCCTCTCCTTTATTCAGCCTCACCCCACCTCAAGTTACCTGGATACAGCTACATTTCCATATCTATACACCGAGTATCATGACTGCATTCAACCACCCTTCCTCTCTCCATTTGTCCACACCCAGTCCCTTAAGCCCCACCCCTCACCATAAGCCCGGTTCCAGCTTCCTGATATTCGCTTTGGTAAACTTCAGGTTAACTATTCAAAGGAGTTATGCCACTGGACCACACACACTGTACTTCAGTCAGTTTCACTGTGTATATATGTATATGGCCTGGTATGCACTTTCATATACATTTATAATTTACAATTTCTTTCAATTCACATGTGGGAGAAAATGTGCCGTCTGAGCCTGATTTAGTCCATAACATCATTTTTTCAGGTCTATCTTGCAAATGATATTATTCTTCTTGATATATGAATAACGTTCTGTTGTAGGTGTATATCACTTTTCCTCCATCATCTGTTGTAGGGCATCTGGGCTGTTTCTATGACTTGGCTCTGGCCAATAGTGCAGCAGTGAACATAGGTGTGCCAGTGTCGTTACCACATCCTAACCTGCAATCCCTTGGATAAATGCCTAGTATCTGAGGCCAGCCTTGGAAACACGGTGAGACCAAGGCCCAAAAGACATAGATGGAGAAGCGGCAGAGAAGAGCGTGTCAGGTACCTTGAGTCGATCCCCACTGGTCTGGGCCGTGGAGCAGCGCTCACTGCCGGCCAGGTCTATTAGGTTTATGCGGCTTGTTATCCTGTGATCATGTTCTTCCCCCTCCACCAATTCAGTCTATAGAAAAGTAATATTAGGAGAATTTAGTCCTCTACGACTTGCTGACCATGTGTCTTTAAGAGGGAGACATATACAAGACTACAAACAACTTTTTAAATTTAAAAGCATCGGCTTTTAAATCCACAGCCATTTACAGTGCCACACAATTTACTGAAAAGAATGCACCAAGCAGACGGTGGATGGTGACAAAATGAAACAGATGAAATGACAGGGATTAAAACTCTTTACCAGCCAGGCATGGTAGCTCACGCCTATAATCCTAGCTACTCAGGAGACTAAGATCTGAGGATCAAGGTTCAAAGCCAGCCTGGCACTAAAGGACCTGAGACTCTTATCTCCAATAAACCTCTAGAAAACCTAGAAAATGGGAAGTGGGACTTGGCTCAAGGTTAGGGCCATAGCCTTGAGCTGAAGAACTTAGGGACAGCGCCCAGGCCAAGTTCAAGCCCCTGGACCCACAAAAAAAAGAAAAAACCTCTTTAACTTCTCAGTGCTAGTAAGCCAACAACTATAAATGCAGAAGAGGTTTAGTGCACTAGAATATTGTTATCTAATATAACAGTAGAATATTTAAAATCAATATAAATGTCCAATGATAGAGAAAAACTTAAGAACTGTAATTATTACGCAATTTTTTAAAAATTATCACTGCCTAGAATTTTATTCGCATAAAACTATTGGAGATTTTCTGAATTTGTGATTATGAGACAAGAGGGTTGAACTGTGGAACCTACGGGTGAATTTTAAAGTCTTCTATTTGGTAATGTTTTCACAAATATCAGGTAATTACCATATATTACTGATATTATCAATATTGATCTTATCAATGATATAATTATTACTCATAATTAATTAGTATGAGTACTAGTTTTAAAAATGACAACACATTGCTAAATATATAAAGTCACCGTATAATTTCCTAAAATCCATTTATGTCTATGTAGTTTCATGACTATATTCTTAATCTTTAGATTTACCAAAAAGAGAATTAAACTATAGAAGAAATGACTTTGCTATCTTCCCTAAGAAAGTACTCAACAACCACAGTACCTTGGTCTGGGTCATCACCAGGGTGAAAACGGAGTGGGAGCGGGAACTTTTGTCATTCATGCCAGTAGCAGCCGTGGCTCTTTGCTTATTTCCCAGCTCTAGCCAGCTCTAAGGAGAGAAAAAGAAGGTCACCAACACTCAGAGGTGGTAATGCATTAGAAAAAGAAAATTAAGAAGCAACAAAGTTGGGAAAGCATGTTTGTTTCTTAAACACATTTGTAACATGTACAGTGTGTAATTAGCTTATTAGATGAAACTAATAAATGCTTATCTTTTAATAGTTTATAATTCCCGTTGACTGTTTTTTATTTGATTTTATTTATTTATTTTGCCAGTCCTGGGGCTTGAACTCAGGGCCTGAGCACTATCCTTGGGCTTTCTCAAGGCTAGAACTCTACCACTTGAGCCACAGCACCTTTCCCAACTTTTTCTGTATATGTAGTACCAAGGAATCAAACCCAGGGCTTCACAAATGCTAGGTAAGCGCTCTACCACTAGGCCACATTCCTGGCCCCATTGACTTATTTTTGTTGTTGTTCAGTCACCTAAATCAGGAAATAATACCCTTAAAGAGGTACTACTAAAACTCCTAAGGTAACATGATATTCAGTGTTTATTTTCAATTGAGGAGCCATTTTTTACATTAACATATATAAACTGTACAATTTCATATACTATGTTGATTGAAGCTTTACAAAAGTAGTTCACAAAACATTAACAGGATTAACCCTTTACTCATGCAAACAGCAATGGAAAAACTTATTCACGATGTGCTCTATGTAGTTAAAAAAAAAAACAATGCAACCATTCTTACCTGGATATCAGAATAAGAATTGACAATGTTCCTGATTTTAAAGAAGTAAAAAGATAAAATCAATTTTATTGACATTCTCATAAACCAATAATCTTTCAGCATATAATTAGTCTGGAGATACCAATGGACTGATTCTTAAGTATTAGTATACGTTTTTTCTTTTGATGGTAAAACTGGGATTTGCTCTCAGGACTTTGTGCTTGCTAGGCACTCTACCACTTGAGTCACACTCCCATGTTTCATTTTCCCTTTTTTTTTTTTTTTTTGTTGGTCATGGGGCTTGGACTCTAGATCTGGGTGCTATCCCTGAGCTCTTCAGCTCAAGGCTACCGCCCTACTCCTTGAGCCACAGCGCCACTTCCCGTTTTCTAGTAGTTAATTGGAGTTAAGAGTCTCACTTTCTTTAGTGTCAGGCTGACCTCATATGAGTAGCTAGGATTTCAGGCTTGAGCCACCACACCCGGCTCATTTTCCCCATTCTTAAAGGCAAGGGAATGAGATTAATACTTGTCCTTTATTAAAAAGTATGACTTTTTAAAATCAAGCACCTCCGTATCTTAACATGACAGTATTCAAATATAAATCATGCCACGAAAAGATCTATTTTAAGATGGATGCCCAGGTGTGTGTAGTGAGGGGACGTAGAGCTCCCAGTGAATTCCCAATGTACTCAACAGAGCTGATTTGTGCCAAATCCTTTCAGAAAAGCATCTGGAGCACTGACAAAGGAAATAAAGCACTCTTGGCATGTATAAAACTCACAGCTGGAAATCAGGAGCCAGTAATTCATGCCTGTAATCCTAGCTACTATAAAGCTGACCTCCAAGGATCACGATTTGAAGCCAGCCCAGGCAAGACGTTCATGAGAGTCTTATCTCCAATGAGCCAACAAAGAAGCCAGAAATAGAGCTGTGGCTCAAGTGGTAGAGTGTTAAACTGAGAACAAAAGCTCAGGCCCTGAGTTCAAGTCCTCAGGACTGGCATACACATGCACGGGCAGGCACACACACGGAAAAGAAAGCATCGAAAGCAAAAGAAAGAAAGAAAGAAAGAAAGAAAGAAAGAAAGAAAGAAAGAAAGAAAGAAAGAAAGAAAGAAAGAAAGAAAGACCTCCAGTTTCTCAGACCTGTAATGCTAAGGTTCAAAGTCCACCAGGCAGAGAAATCTAAGAGTCGCTTATCTCCAGTTAGCCAGCAAAAAAGTCTGAAGTGGAAGTGTAGCTTAAATGGGGGAAAAAAAACCCTCAACACCCTCCCTTTTTGCTTTTCAGCTTAAGGGAATAGGTATAAAAATCAGGTTTGAAGTAAGATGCCAATTTAATGGGGAAAGAGAAAGGAGAAAGGAGAAAAATCAAATATTCATTTCACACTCAGATGCTATGAAAAAAATATAAACGAAAGTGGCATTGTGGCTCAAGTGGTAGAGCACTAACCTTGAGCACAAAGAGGCTCAGAGACAGCACCCAGGCCCTGAGTTCAAGCCCCCGGACAATCAAAAAAAAAATAGAAAAGTAGAAAAAATAAATACAAACATAGAAATGAACAGCTAACTGGCACCATAGCTGGAAAGAGCTGGAGTGGTTGTCACTCTGTTCTCTCACTGCATGCAGTGATCTCCTCCCCCTCACTGTCACTGCATGCAGTGGTCTCTTCCCCCTCCCCCTCACTGCATGCAGTGTTCTCCTCCCCCTCATTTTCATTGCATGCAGTGGCCTCCTCCCCCTCACTCTCACTGCATGCAGTGGTCTCTTCCCCCTCACTCTCACTGCATGCAGTGTTCTCCTCCCCCTCACTTTCACTGCATGCAGTGGTTTCCTCCCCCTCTCTCTCACTGCATGCAGTGGTTTGTTTCCCTGGCTTCCACTGAGCCGGACACTTACATGGACAATCCCTCAACATATGGTCCAGACACAGGATGCTCCCTCACTCTCAGCTGGAAGAGGCAAATATGAGCATCTTTAGGAGTATGACAAGTACTTCAGGTATTGCAAGCTTAAATGATAATTTTTTCTATACTTTGAGTTAAACATACAAAGAACCACAAAAGTAAAATCTGTATGCTCCAAAGAAACTGCTTTACACTCCAAATTGTTGATATATGGACAATATATAACATACTTGACACATCAATGTATTACTAGTTTTTTTTCTCCTAAGTTAAATTCTACAGTACCTATTTACTTATATGCTTCTAAAGTTCTCTAAAATACACTAAATTTAATTTTTTCTTATTTTTCACATTGGCATTTTAAGCTTTATGTACAGAAATTTTAAAACATCATCAAAATTATGTAAAAAAAAAGGGTTATTTGAGTTTCTTGATTTTGTCATGGTAAATTACATGGGCTTGTGCAAAGGAAGTCACTTTATATGGTCATTTATTGTGTTACAAATTTCCTTTGCAAAATTAAAATCCTTCCATTATAAAATACTAAAAGGTTTTAAAAAGCTGAAAGTCTGTTTCTCAGACTACAGCATATCTAATAAACAGTCCATTATAATACATTATTCTATAATAAAAATACAAAGTTTGAGAAACTTTCATTATCTTTTGGCTGGCAAATGATGGTAAAAGTTTGTTTGGTTTATATGAGCCAAAACAACATTTTAACACTTAACAATATGTTAATCTCTAATTTTTACACAATACTCGAGTGAATGATTTTCGACCAGTGATAATGTTCAGCTTATTTTCCAGATACAAATGCAGACCAACAATTTCAAGCACTTGCTATCAATAAAAGCATTTTATATTTTAGAAAAGCATCTTATTAAGCCAGAGTGTCCAGAACTCACATATAATATATCTTTATAAAAACAAAAAAGAAAAGCAAAGATGATGAATTGTTTAAAACTTACTGGTTGCTTTCTCTGCCCATTTTCACCTTTATAAACTAGAAGGTCATGGATTTTTTCATTATATACTTCAAAGAAGCTCATTTCAAGGTGGTAGCTGACCTAGCAGAAATAGAAACAAAGCATTCTATTTATTTTCAAATTATTGGAATGTTTTATAAATCATAAATCTGACATGGGTCTAGTATTCAAATTGTATTAAGAACTATTGTTGGGCACTGGTGGCTCACACCCATTATCCTACCTACTGAGGAGACTGAGACCCAGAAGATCAAGATTCAAGGTCAGACCAGATAAAAAAGTTCAGGAGACCCTGTCTTCAAAATAACAAAAGGAAACAAACTGAGCAAGCTGTGAGGCGCTGAATTCAAACCCTGGAATAGGCACTATTATTGTCTTCCAGTCATATGGCTTGAACTCAGGACCTGGGAGATGTCACTGAGCATCTTTTTTTTTCATATATTTTTTATTGTAATTAATAGAAGGGTTACATTATATTCACCAGATAGAAGGTGCATTACTTCACAAACATTAATACCCTTTTTCATGTCTTGGTCCCCATTTCCCTCCGCCCACCCCCACCCCTCATCTTGTTTTCTCCCCTTCCCTATCCTATTTCAAATAACCAAATAAGCATACATCAGACAACAAGGTAAAATATTGTAACAATATGAGATAACCAAGGGACAGCAAAAGAGATGAGAGATAACATAGCACATTAAGGACAACAATCACTCATTATATGGCTTGTTTCCATAACCTGGAGGTCCTTTCATTTAACGTCATACTGTATGGCCTTATGTATCTAGGTTTTGCTGTATTGTAAATCTCTGCTAGGAGAGCCCAAGGTTTCTACTGATTATGACAAATGAGGGAAACCATTGAGCCTATGTTCCTTGGAGTCTGGCTTACTTCACTTAATATGATTTTTTCCAAGTCTTTCTATTTCCTTACAAACGGGACAATGTCGTTCTTTCTGACGGCAGCATAGAATTCCATTGTGTATAAATACCACATCTTGTTGATCCACTCATCAACTGAGGGGCATCTGGGTTGGTTCCATATCTTTGCTATGGTAAACAGTGATACAGTGAACACAGCTGTGCTGGTGGATTTAGCATGCCCTTGTTTCTGGACGATTGGGTAAATGTCCAGTAGTGGATCTGCTGGGTCCTAGGGGAGCTCTCGGTACTCTACACAATCAGTGGAGTTTCTCTAGTACCATACTATAGAAATGATCCCTGAAAGTAAAGTCTTTGTCACTGAGCATCTTCACGCTCAAGGCTAGTGCTCTAACACTTAAGCCACAGTGCCTTTTCCAGCTTTTTCTGAATAATTTATTGGAGATAAGAATCTCATAGATTTTTTTTCTGCCATGCCTGGGACTTGAACTCAGAGCCTGGGCACTGTCCTTAGGCTTTCTCAAGGCTAGCACTCTGCCATTTGAGCCATAGCACCACTTTTGCTTTATCTGTGTACGTGGTACCAAGAAATCGAACCCAGAGCTTCATTCGTGCTAGGCAAGCATCTACCATTACACAATCACTCTATCGCTAGGCCACACTCCTGGCCCCTCAAGGTTAGCATTCTACCACTTGAAGTACAAATCTACCTCTGGCTTTTTTGGTGTTTAATTGGAGACTATAGTCTTATGGACTTTCTTGGTAGGACTGGCTTCAAACCACAATCCTCAAATCTCAGTCTCCTGAGTAGGAGTCACCGGTGTCTGGCTTCGTCTAGATCTTCTAACAGGTGACAATAGTTATGATTCCGATTTGGATTTGAACATACCTCTTGGGTTTGTTTTTTGGCTACTTGAGCAAAAAGATCTTCACAAAATCTTGGAATTATTCCTAGTTCTTCATTAAATCCCATCATCCTGAAAAATACATTATGAATAAGGAGAAAATAAGGATTTGGGGGTGGGGGAAATGAGTTTGAGAACTTTTTTTAAATGTTATTATAAAGGTGATGTACAGAGGGGTTATTGTTTCGTAAGTCAGATAATAAGTACATTTCTTTTTGGACAATCCAGAGGGTCAATGACACCCAATTTTACAGAGCTGGTAGAGAATAACGGGTGAGCCCTGCATCCTGACGTGAATGGTTTTATAACTCAGTTCTTTCTATCCATCCTGCTGGACGGTTGTGTGTGAGATACAACTTACGTATAGGATTTTCCAGAGCCAGTCTGACCATATGCAAAGAGACAGGTATTGAAGCCTTCAAAGGCTCGCTCCAGGAGCGGTGCTGCGAGCCTCTCATACACGGCTGGCTGGCTGGCATAGCAAGGGTGATGTTCATCACAAGACCAGAAGGAAACATCGTAGGTAAACGTATAAATTTGTCTCATGTCAGGGTGTTCCACAGTGATCTCTTCTCCATTCATGAAAACTACCTGGAAAGCCTTCTCCATCTGCTCTCTTTGAAATAAAGGCAAAGGAAAAAGTCAAGTTATTGTGAGTTGTATTCCCACAGAACATAACCTCAAAATGAGATACAGGCACCATTCCTCTAAGGTGAGAAAACTGGGAGTTTAATATAGGAAATTGAATTCAAGTTGGTTCTTAAACTATTAGTTCCTGTAATTAGTCAGTGCTAATATTCTGAGAAAATGGGATTCATTTTTTTTTGATCCAGAAAATGTAATTCACTTTCACAAAACTTACCCTCTTTTGTATTTTTTCTTGAACTGCATCCCAGTCCACCCCCACTGACCAGAATCAAGCTCTATACTTCAGCACAAATCTGCAAATCTCTTTTTGTCGTGAGAAAATTTGGGGGCTGAAAATCTAGATAAAGCTGGACTAAAATATAAATAAGAGGAGTTTCAACAGTAATACATTCAAATGCTGAGTCTCTTTGGGTTACTGGTTGTCATCACTGTTTATCCACCCCTCTTGCACTAAATTTTCTCCCTTAAAAAATCACTTATGGGGCTGGGAGTTTGGCCTAGTGGTAGAGTGCTTTCCTAGCATGCATGAAGGCCTGGGTTTGATTCCTGGGTACCACATACATAGAAAAAAAACCTGAAGTGGTACTGAGGCTCAAATGGTAGAACTCTAACCTTGACAAAGTCCAAGGATAGTGCTCAGGCCCTGAGCTCAAGCCCAGGACTGGCCAAAAACAAAAACAAAAAATCACTTATGGGGCCAGGAGTGTGGCCTAGTGGTAGAGTACTTTCCTAGCATGCACAAAACCCTGGGTTTGATTCCTCAGTATCACATATACAGAAAAAGTTGGAAGTGGTATGCTCAATTGGTGGAGTGCTAGCCTTGCGAAAGCCCAAAGCCAGTGTCCAGGACCTGAGTTCAAGACCCAGGACTGGGGGGGAAAAAATCACTTAAAATTTACTTTCAGTTTTTTACATTTTGAGCTTTAAAGTTCTTTATAAGCCAGGCACTAGCGACTCACACCTGTAATCGTAGCTACTCAAGAGGCTGAGATATGATGATCAAGGTTTAACGGTAGCCTGGGCAGACAAATCTGAGATTCTTATCTTCAAATAACTAGCAAAAAGCCAGAAGTGGAGGTATGGCATGTGGAGTGGGGGGGGGGGCCGGGGGAGAGCTAGTTTAAAGCAGAAAAGCTGAGCCACAGCAAAAGGCTCTGAGTTCAAGCCCCAGTACTAGCACAGAAAAAAATGATTAAATGCAAAATGGTACCTTTTGCTGAGAGGCCTCACTCGGACAGCCACAGTCACCTGGCTATTCTCGACTTTGAAGGAGTCTGTTTGTATGGAGCTGTTGTTCACAACTGTAGTTATGCCTTCAGGAGGGAGTGTATTTTCTTGGGACACCTCCCTTTTATTTGCAGAAAGAGAACTTTTTGGCCTTTGAAGGCTGGGTGTCCTGCTTTTCATCATAGACGCGGCTGGGCTTTTAGGGGGGGGCATAATGTGCTTGGGTGTCAATTTGTGTTCTGCTGTACATGGCACAGGGGTTTTTCTCTCCAGGCTTCCATGTGTGTTCAAATGGTTGGCAGCACCCTTTCCGAAACTTCCATGATGTGCGCTTCCTGCCCCAGCCGCTTTGCTGTCCCCTTTGCTCTGGAGAGATTTGGTTTGACTCTGGGAACTGGGGGGTGCACCATTCTCACTTGTTCCCCCAGGAGCAGAAAATGTTTCTTTGCCTTTCTCATCAGAGGCATTTGAGTCCTTAATGACTACTTCAGAGGAGGTGACAGAAGGGTTTTTATTACTATTTCCAATCTTTGTGTTTGTGCCAGTTTCCTGTAACACACCCTGATGCCTGGCCTCACCACCCACTTTCCGTGGTCCCCTCCACCTTTCCACACAATCTGTCCTGGCACCTCGACGTTGCAATGTAAAGCTAGCGTCCACTGCAGGTCCAGTTGTGTCCCCCAACTCACTCCCAAGTAAAATTGACTCTTTGTTCCTCGTAGCTCTTCTCTGAAGGGTAAGTCTCCCCACAGGGTCCGGGGTAAAGGGCAGATCACCTGATTTATTACAGGCAGAAATAATGTAAGTGCTGTTTATGTCTCTGATTTTACTTGCAGGTGTCAATAATGGGTCATGGGTTTTGCACTGTGATGCATCTGGCTTCGAGTGTGGCTTCAGGTGGCTGCCGGAGCTGAGAGCACTCAGCGATGAACTCTTCTGGGAAGGAGGGTCTTTCAGGAGGGTGCTGGCATTTTTACTAGGAGTCTGGACTGACATCTTGACAGCAAGTGCTTTCTAAAAGAATGTGAAAAACCTAAGCCCTTCTTTGGATATTCATTTGATTTCTGAAGATTTCATATCGTTTTTGAAAATATCTGGTAAAACACACACACACACACAAAGGATAAACAGATTGCATATCAGAAAGTAAATTCCCAGAGGCACACATTAGAATAATTCACAATCTCCATCTCAGATTCTGCTTCTAAGTAGCCCTGATACATCTCTGTCCTCTAAGGACTTCAAGTCAACACTCAAAATATTTCCTGCCATGACTTCTGATATGAAAGTATAGACCTTTCCTTAGTCTAGAAGAAAACATAGATTATCTTGGTATTAGGGCAAATACACCAAGCTAAAAAGTGAAAACCTAGCACATGGTACATGCTTATAATCTCAGAATTTGAGAGGATGGGCAGGAAGGAGCTCAAGTTCAAGGCAGCCAGGGCTACAAAGTATGACTTGCCTCAAAGCAAAACAATCAAGTGTGAAAAACTGTATCAACAGGTTTTTTTGTTTTCTTCTAGTTTCGTGGTACTGAGATTTAAAATCAGGACCCTGTATTTATGCTACTGTTCCAGACATTTCCGCTATCATTTATGTCAGACAGGGTCTTGGGCTTTTTGTCCAAGGTACACTTAGACTGCAGTCTATTACAGCTACCTGGAAGAAATGGCCCCTTCCCTTGGCTTTCTCCTCCTGAAAATCTCCGCCCAGCACCAGTAACTCTGGCAACTGGCATGCCTGGGGGCAGTTGGAGGTCCCCTAGACTGAGGTATTGCCCCATCCACTGAGGTCACCTACACTTCCGCTGTGGCCATGCCCCTCCCCCTATAATCTCACTTTTCCCACCATATGGCCTCCTGTTCTACCTGAGTCCACATTGGATGGCTGGAGGTCTGTTCTTTCCTTCACACAATAAACCCTCTTCTCTTGGACTGAGTGGAGTTTCCTTAAGGCAGACCTTACCTACTCCTCTCTTGAGTAGCTAGAATTACAGATGTGAACCACCGCATCTGGCTTAACATTTTTCCCAGGTGACTCTCATCCTCAGCCTCTGAGATGACCACACACCCATACTGAGGACTAAAGGAAACTCCAGCACTTAAGTCAGGGTCTGGAGCAAAGCACTCTATAAACACTCATGGAATACTAGAATGACTATAGGAGAAATTAAATCCATGTCACCAAGCAGATTACTCAGAAATAAGTATGCTGACTTAAGTAGTACAGAGCAATTGCTTGTGTAAGGAAAAATGATTCAAGATTAGATAAGTAGGGAGGTGTAGGAGTGCACACCTGTAATCTCAGGTGAAGGCAGGAACATAGTCGTGGAGAAGCCAGTCTGGGCAACAAAGCAAGACTCTCTCCTTTAAAGAAAGGTAAGTAGACTCTGCTCTCCATCAGCCAACAAGCTACACCAGGTAAGGCTCAACATTATCTATTAGGCAGAGAAGATGAAAAGAGAACAGCTGTGACAGCTCAAGCCCTGGGGCTTGAACCATGGCCTGAGTGCAATCCCAGAGCTTTTTTGCTCAAGGCTAGCACGCTTATCTCTAGAGCCACAGCTCCATTTCCCGCTTTTCTTTTTTTGGGGGGGGGGGTGCCGCTGGTTAATTGGAGATCAAAATTTTTACACACGTTCCTGCCTACCTGGCTTCACAACTCAATCCTCAGATGTCTGCCTCCAGAGTAGCTAGGATTGTAGGCACGGGTTAAACACCCCGCTCCAGGGCAGCTCTTTAACCACTAGAGGAGTCTTACAATTCGGCCTAGTCAGATGACACTCTGGCTCAAGTACTCCGGGGACCATCGCTGTGGAAGAACAGTCGCTCATCTTTAAAGTGACTCTCTGAAGGTGTTACACGAACAGCCATCATCATCCAACACACAAGTCTTCAGGGCAGACAAGGGCAGAACCTGGAGGCAAGAAAGGGCTCTGGAAATCCTGCTCTACTGAAAAGCTCTTCACAGGGATCGATGCGGGTGGAACGCACGGAAATGGAGGAAAGGAAGTTGTCCAAACCCACTCCCCCCGGCTTGGCCGCTCCCCCTCGGATCCCCTCCAGGGCTGTAGGAACAGCGGCCTCTCCAAGCCCCAGACTCGGGGACCCCGGACGGGAACTGGCCGGGCCCCACGGACCCACGTCGGCTTCGGGGACCGCAGGCCACGTCCTGGGGGCACAGTGGGGGAGCTCCGCCAACGCCGCGGCAGCCTCCGCAGGGAAAGCACCTGCGGGGAAGGAGGGTTACCCCTCGGCAGGGTCGACCACCTCGGGGGACCCCCGCGTCCGGCCACACCCCACAGCCCCGGCGGCCACTCACCGTAGGTTGCGCCGGCTCCCGCGGCGGCCGCAATTTGAATGAGCGCCTCGCTTTCTGATTGGCTGCCGGACGTGCGTCAAGAGCCGCGCCCGGAAGCGTCTCTGATTGGGTTCTGGACGCCAGCTTCGCCCCGCCCCGCCCCATCTCCCAGGCAACGGCGTGAGCCAATGAGCGTGGAGCTAGGCTGCACTGCGTCCCACAGGGGGAGTGGGCGGGGCCGCAGCGGGAATCCCTCTGAAAGGCTCGTCCGGGGAGAACCGCACTGGGACGCTCCTGCAGGTCCTTAACGTGAAGCTGTGGAAACCAGGGACTCACGCTACTGAGGATCGGGGTTCAAGAGCTGTGGCGCAAGTGGTCGAGCCCAAGCCTTGAACAAAACAGCTAAGGGACAGCGTCCCGTGTCCCCTAAC